>NW_028189752.1:0-12707 GCF_048542155.1 Nylanderia fulva | reverse complement strand
TATGTTTTTGTACAATATATATACATTACATACATGCAAAACATATATATATATATATATACATACATATAATACAAAGTGTGCACAACTATCTTCTAATATTTTTTTTAAATATTTTTGAAATAAAATAGAATAAAAATCTTAATACGAAAATATCGAAGCTGCAATAGTTTTCGAGTTATAAGTAATCAAAGATTGCCAATAATATCGTTTACACTGTAAAAAATTTTTGTGTAAAATTACACCTATTCCAGCAAACACAAAGTAACAGTAACATAACATTAATGTTTTAATACTCAACAATGAAAACTGTAATGTAATATGCTTTGTACATAACACTTATATTGTTGAATAGGAATTGATGGAAATATAATATAAATTTAACGTATAAGACAGGCAATAAGAGCCAAATCGCGGATGACAATGCGTTATCCTAACGAAACTAAATTATTTTTTCGTTAGAATTAAATACCGGTGCACAAGGCACCAAATTTTACTTGGACACGGCCAAGATTTTTAAAATATGAAATAATCTCATATTTGAGATTTAATTTCAATACTCCTTTAACCCTCCTACGGAGATAAATAAATGAATGCAAGAGAAAAATATAGATCCGAAAGTCGCTGAATCGGGAATCAAAACCCGAGACCTTTCGCTTGCCGGGTGACTGCTTTTCCCATCTGAGCTATTCAGATTCCTTCGATTCTATACTTTTCTCTGTTATATATATTAATGTTGGTAAACAAACGCCTTTAAGCCAGCGTGTAAAAATTTAAAGATTTTAGCAAGGCTGAAATTAAGGGGTTATAACACCTTTGCGTAAGAAATTTTCCTCTTTTTCTTTAATTTTTTTCACATCTAAGGAATAGAGTAATCAAAAAACGGGTTTGAGGGTTGATTTTATTATAGTTTCTAGTTATAAAAATTATTTTTAAATTAAAAAAATCTTTGAAGAATATCCTGTAGATGGCGCCAAAGATGACCCTTTGCGCTTTCCGGTCCAATCGGTGGCCAGGATTCCGGCTTACTGGTATGACATAAAACAAAATAAAAAGTTTTTCATATTCCTGATAAATTTTCCACGAGGTACGTGGGTTTTTTAAAAAATTTTAAATTTTTGGTGGATTTACAAATTTAAAAAAAAAAGTAAAAATTTTAAAATTTAAAAAATCTTTTTAAAAAAAATTGGGTTTCCCAAAAAAAAAAAAACAATTTATTAAAAAACGGCTACGTACCCGATAACACTTTAATTTTTAGCGCGGGAATAGCTTTGTTTAAAGTTATCCGTTTTTGAAAATTGTGGGAGCTAAGCTGGCCCCTTTTTTAAAAAATGGTTTTACAAAAAATCGGGAATTTAAAGTTTTGCAACGAGAAAATTTTGTAATTATTAGGAGCTCACCGGTTAATTGCAATGCTGACTACAGTTAAACCTTCTCATTATATGATATTTTTGATGGAAATACTGTTTCTTTTGAAAGGGGTCACAAGAGCATCTACAATATTATACTAAATTCTAAAACTACTCGATATTTAAAAGAGAAAGGCAGAAAAACTCGGAAGCGTCCCGGGTTCTTCCGGCGCTATGGCGCCGCTCAAACATGGCTTTTTCGACATGAAAAATTTCCAGACCGCTCTAGATGAATAAAATTTTTCTATACTTTCCCAATATCTTTTAAGAAAAAAAAAAATTTTTTAATTTTTTTTTGGCCCCTAAAGGTTTTATAACCCTAAATTCAAAATGAATTATTTCATATTTTAAAAATTTGGGCCGGGCCAAGTAAAATTGGGGGCCTTGGCACCGGTTTTATTCCAAAAAAATTTTTAGTTTTTTGGGAAAAACGCTGTCACCCGCGTTTTGGGCTTTTATTGCCGTTTATACTTAAATTTAATTATATTACAGGCCTTGCTAAAATTTAAAGGAAATATTAAGTATAATACTTATTTTGGTTTGCTGGTTTAGGGGGTAATTCTAAGCCCAACTTAATATTGTAAATTTAACTTGTAAATTTAAATATGAAATTTAATTTTTTAATTTGTAATAACGATTGGGGTAAAAAAATTTACAATAGATATAATTTTCACTATCCACTATATACCATCAAATATTAAAAATTTTGGGAAATATATAAAATTTTTAAAAATTTTTATCAATTACGTAATTTTCATAAAAGGGTTAAATAATTTTACAATAAGAATTTATTTTTTTTTTTGTGGAAAAATTCGTAAAATTTATAATTTTTAAAATTACAAAACTAATATAAAATTTTTTAATTTTTTTTTGGAAAATTTATTTAATTTTTTTACAGGTAGAAACGTGGGCGTCGGTCTGTAACATTTTGTGACGACCCGTTTACCCGCACTAGTCCCCCCCGCCTCATGTAAGGGCCCCCCTTTCGGGCCACCACACAAAACACTTTGGGAACCGCCTTTTCCCCCCCCACCCGTCATCGGCCCCCCCCAACTAGTCTTAGAGTGGGTGGCCGGGGGTTTATAAAAGAGCGGCGAAAGCCGGACTTTCGGCACCAGTCCCCCCTGGCCCTCGACGTATAGGGATCACTCCAACTCCCACACTCCAAGTAACCCCGGCCGCGGCGTTTCGTCGTGCGGGCCGAAGGGCCGGTCACCGGGCCCTTTCCTAATCACCCCCCCCGACGAGGTTTCTCGTGCAGGGAGGTCCTCGGTCACCGGGCCCTGCCCGAAAAATCCCCCCGGCCCGACGGCGTTCTTTCGTGAGCCGAGGTCCTCGGTCACCGGGTCCTGTCCAAATCACCCCGGCCGACGGCTTTCTCGTCGGCAGGCCGAGCGTCCTGGGTCACGGGCCGTCCGAAAAACACCCGGCCGACGAGGTTCTCGTCGGGGGGGCGACCCCCTCGGTCCCCGGGTGCCCGTAATCCCCCCGGCGACAGCTTTCTCGTCACGGGGCCAGCGTCCCGGTCCCGGGCCCGCCCGGAAAATCACCCCGCCGACGACTTTCTCAGCGGGCCGAGCTCCTCGGTCACCGGGGCCCTACCTGAAAGTCAGGCGCCCGACGGGTCGCCCTTCTCAGGGCGCCCTACGCGTGTCCGCTTTGGGAAACTTTAAAATTAACGTGCCCGGGTTCCTTATAATCGGGTCGCTCTGCCGAATATTTCTACCGTAAATCCTAAAAAGTCTTTTCCCGGTCCGATTTTTTGGTCGGCCCTCCGAATTTTTTTCTGTCAACCCAGCAATAAGTCGTGCCCGGCCCGTATCATTGGTCGCTTTTCGCCGATTAACTGTGCGTGTAAAAGGGTTTTGAACCCGGAGAACCAGGAAGGGGGGCCCCCAAAAAAAAACTCTACTTTACCAGAGCACCGTTTGTTTTGTAAATCGAGTCCCCCCTTTTCCCGAATCCTGGCACCGGGAGCCGATCCGTGGCGTCGGGAAAGGTGCTTTGTTACTGGGCCCGAAAGGGACCCGATCGCCATGAGACCCCGGGTTTTGCAATCCACATGTTTGGGGTGGATTTAGTAGAAAAAGGGGGAAGCCGTGGGGATACCCCCAACCCGCGATCTAGCCCCGAAGGGAGATTAACGCCTCCCCCCGCTAGAGCCCCACGTAATGGCCAATCACCCAAAACACCGGAGCGGCCCCGAAACGTCCACGCGCGCTTAGCCGCGAAGAACTTACCGGAGTGCACGCGGAAACCCCAAAACCCACCCAACCCACCCGGCTAAGGCCCTAAACCAAACGCAAAGGGGGTTGCCATTTTGATGGTAAGGCCCCCCTCGCTTTCCTCGAGATTGGGGGGAAATTCAGTGTGGCCTATGGTCTGGAAGACCAAAATTTTCCCACCGGTCGCCCGAGCGTTAAAGGGGACGCCTTCTTGGGGAAAAACCCGAGAACAGTGGTCACAGGGCCGGGTTCCGAAAGGTTTCTTGGCCCCAATCATCCCCCGGGTACAAACGAAAATTCCGGGAAATACAAGGCCGCGACAAACCCGGGAAGGGGCTTTTTTCGGTTTAGGTACCGCCGTACAGACAATGTGCGTGGGCTGGCGGTACACTAGCCGAACGGCTCGAGCATTATACAAAAAGCCGCCCCGGAACTCCATTACTTTCGATTGGAAAAATGCACTCCTTTTTCCCGCGCTATGCGTCGTCCCGCCGAGGGGGGGAAATCCACGGCTCCCAAAGAACAACGCCGTGAAACTCAGGTCCACCGAGGGGAATCTTCCCCGCCATACTATGACCGTGGATTGCTTTTGGCGTTTTCAAAACAGCGAGGGCAAAACCCACGCCCCCGATTTTCGCCCCCCCAGCAGGGAAAGTTCGTCGCATGGGGAAAGGAGGGTCCAAAACGCGAGACTCCACCCTCCGACAAAAAAAGCCCGGGCGGGTGGGAAACAGGGCCCTCGCCCGACCCGCGTCCGATAGAGAAACCCCGCCCCCGCTTTTCCCCGCCCATTAAACCCGATTCTATCCCGGGATTTCTCGATTCCGGATCCGAGGTTCTTTTGGAAATGCCGCCTGGCCAAAGCCGTCTGGCCGCGGCCTCCAGATCCAGCCGTCCAAAAGAAGGTCAACTTAGCGAGGTTCCCAAAGGGGCCCCCAAACCCCCTTTTTGATCCGCTTCGCCACCCGAGTCGGCCCTCGCTCTTCCGCCACCGTTTCCGGGCCCCGGGACCCTCACCGAGGTACAAATCGGAGTCCCATGGGCTGGGTTTACCATTACGCCCCCGCCTCCCCATCAACCGCCAGGGAGGCGGCTCCACCCAGGGGGTTGCCCACGGCAATTGCCCGCCGGAATCTCCCCACCCCTCCCCCAAGGGGAAAGACCACGTTTCCGGCGGGTTTCTTGGATACCAAACCCCGGCTTTGAGTCTTGCAGGGCCCCCCGATCGCACCAAACACCAGATCAGATTACGCCTGGGGCCCCATAAAGCGGGGTACCGACCCCGAATCCGGCCAGCGGGCCCGTCATTGATAGCGGGGTAAATAAAATTTGGAACCCGGAAAGTGATCAACCACCAACAGCGCATGGAGCCCCCCCGTGTCCCCGTCAAAAAGAGGATGGGGGAATACTAAAAGAGTAAAATTTATAAGATAATGTATTTTTTTATTTTTTTACTTTAAATATGAATTAAAGATTATTTTAAATTAAATTACAGCAAATGCTTTAATTTTGGGAAGCTCAATGTTTGAAAAGCCCCTATGTCGAAAAAAACATACAAAAGACTTTAAACATCTTTTTAAATTTTAAAACGTATCCCGAAAATAAAAATTTTTTTAAAAAACATAGAAATCAAACAACTTATATTTTTTTGTTTTTTTATTTTTTAAATAATTTCCTTTTTTTTTAATGATCTCTACAAATCATTTTTTTAAATTATATTTTAAAACAAATTGCAAAATAATTAAAAAAAAATTTTATATAAATTTTTTTATATTTTTTAAATTATTTTGTGTTACAGATAAAACCAAAAACAATATTACAAAAAAAGAATGCACAACGAAAAAAAATTAAAAAAAAGGGGGTTAGAAAGACAAATAAAGATGTAAGCCCCTTTTAATTACAACGTTTTTATTAAAAATAAAATTAAATAATAATAATAATAATATAATTTTTATACTTGTAAAATTTTACTAATGAAAGACTTTTAAAGGGGATTAGATTTTTTGGAAAACTAATTTCACCACTAAAAATTTAAATATAAAAAAAAAAAAAAAAAAATGTTTTGATTTTGCAAGAGAAATGAAAAAAAAGGGTTATTTAATTCTTTATATTGGAACAAAAGTTCGAAAAATGTATAACGTTGGCGTAACTTAGAAA
Organism: Nylanderia fulva; assembly: GCF_048542155.1. Classification (NCBI taxonomy): domain Eukaryota; kingdom Metazoa; phylum Arthropoda; class Insecta; order Hymenoptera; family Formicidae; genus Nylanderia; species Nylanderia fulva. The sequence continues at coordinate 6,916 of NW_028189752.1, read as the reverse complement.
AAGTATCGTAGACATTCCCAATACATGAAATCTCTGGAAAGGGAAAAAAAAGCCTCCAAAAAATTTTTTGAGAGATGATGCCCTTATCAGAGAGAAAACAAATCAACCAGTTAATTTACAAATTCCCCCCTAATTTTTTTATCAATTTGATATTTGTAGTAGTAAAATAGCAAGTTACAAATAAAAATAAAAACTTTCCCAATACAAAAGAAGCATAAAAAATGGTTCAACGAAAAAAATTTTCAAAGAAAAAAAAAGAAAATTTTAAAAAAAATTTTTAATTTTTGAAATGTTAAAAAACGTAAAACCAAAAGAAAGATTTTTTAGATTTTTTTTGAAAGGTTACACAAACCCAAGATACACAAATTGAAAATCAACGTTTCGAAAATTTTCAGAGATCTTTTTGCAAAAGAGAAAAATGGATTAAAAAAAAAAAAAATTTAGAAAAAGGTAAAGAAGCAAAAAATTTTGAAAAGTTTTTAAATTTTAGAAGCAACAAGAACAAAAAAAAAGGGAAATTTCCCGATTCTGCTCTGTTTTAATTTTTTTAAATTAATGCAATACAATTTTTTGTTTAAATTTGATTTTGGTTAAGAAAAAATTGGATTTATTTTTTTTTCTTTTTATTTTGCTTGTTCAATTAAAATTTTTTGTTTTTAAACTTCGCAACACACACTTAAAAAATTTTTCGAGAAAACTTTTTAAAAAAACGATAACAAATTAAAGTCGAAAACTTGGAATTCGCCCAACGTCTTACTCTTTTTTTTTCGCGAAAAATCGTTAACTTGTATTTTAAATTTGAGTTTATGTTTGAAAAGACTGTAGTAACAAAAGTTTTACTTTTGCATAGGTTTCTTAATGGAAAGGAATTTTTTTATTAAAACTTTAGATCTTTTGTAAATTTTGTCGTTTGTTTTGGGCCCAAATTTATTTTTTAATTTGTCAAAATTTTTAAGTTTAGCTAAAGTTTTTTTTAAAAGAGTTTAAGTTCAAATAAAATAAGCATAAATATAAAAATAATAAAATAAGACAATAAATAAGTAAACGAGAAAATTATTTTTAAAAGCATTTTCTTTTTCAATGTTTAAGCAATAAGGGAATATTACATAGTTTCTTTAGCTAACAAAGATATAAAAAAAAATTTTTAATTGAATGAAAAATAAATTTTTTTTTTTTATGCATTATCTGACTTCGAAGATATTTGGTCGTCCCAAGGTGCCCCCCGTCCCCCGGGGGGTCGCCCGGCGGCCGGGGTTCCCGGAGGGGGGTCGCCCGGCCCGGAGGTTGCGCCCGGGCCCCGGAGGCCCGCGGGCGGCCGTGGTTTCCCCGGGGGTGTCGCCGGCCGGGGGTGTCGCCCGGGCGGTCGTGGTTCCCGGGGTGTCCCCCCGGCCGGAGGTGCCGCCCACCCGGAGGGCCGCCCGGGGCCCGGAGGTTTTCCGCCCCCCCCGGAGTTACGGGCGGTGCTTATCCCCATTCCCCGGGATTTCGTTTGTTTCCCTTTTTATTTAAGTAATTTTCGTTGTTGACTTCGCCAAACGGTATCGTGATAATATTTTATCGTACAATAAAAAATTTTTGATCGTTCGTCTCCGCGACAAAGTCTCGATTTAAGCGCCTTTTGGGGCTCGCGCTGAACGGCGGGTAGGACCCTGCTCGCCGCCGCCTGGGGGGGGTTTTGGGGACTTAAAAAGATACGTCGCGCTCGGCGCGTCGAAAAGTCGAGGAGTCCCCGGGCGAGTCGTAAAAATACTTCTCGAGCTCTGCCACTCCGGCGTGTTCGACCGCTCTCCGTCCGTCGCCGACCGCGGGGCGGGTGGGTACATAAAGGGTAGGGAGTTTTTTTTGTACGGTCGCGCTTCGACGTTTACAAAAAGAAAAATCGCCCCCAACGGGTCGAGAACGGATTTGTCAGGCGCCTTGACCGGGGAGAACTTTTTTAAAAGTTTATTTGGAAACCAAATATATAAATAATATACGATCGTGCAGAACGCGCCCCCCCAAGTCTTCCATTTGGAGGTTTGGGTCTCGGAGAACGTACTTTTATCCGGTTTTTCCCCATTCCTTTTTGCCCGGGGGTTTGGGCGGGTCTTTTCGTTCGTCGCCGAACGCGCGAAAATTAACCACATTATTATTCGACACAGCATTTCCACGAGTCGGTTTGTCGCAAGACCCCAATGGCTCTATGTGGGGGGCAAGCCTCTAGGTGTTTGGCCGCCGGTTCCCTCTCGTTTGTACGCACGCGGAATCGTCGCGTTACCAGCTCTACCCCCGGATCGATTTGCGGGAAGAGTTGCTTCTTCCCGTGTTGTACCCGTAGCGAAATCTTATTGTGGGTGGCGGTTATACGTACAACCAACAGAACAGTCCTGAGCAGCTCGCCATCGCGATTAGGGCGGGTGAATCGCGCGGTCCTCAGACCGCCTCAAACATTTGGGAGAATAGAACAGAGTATTTTTATCTTTTGGATTTTGAAAGGAGGGGGAGGAGAAAGGGGGAGGCGGGGGCGTGGGGGTTTACCTTGCCTCCTGTTTTCTCGTAGCTTACAAAAAAGCTTTAAAAAACCGCAGGTGTCGCCGGCCGGGAGCAAGACCGGCGGCAAATAAAATGGAATACGGCGGTCGCGCGCGCGCGGGGTTTTGGCATCGAAACCCCGCGCGGCGAAAAGAGCTAGCAGAGTTTCGGGGCTCGCTGCGAGTTTTTTCCCCTTTCGAGAACCGAACACAAACCCCTGGGTGATTCCCCAGTTCATATGCTTGTCTCAAAGATTAAGCCATGCATGTTCATGATGCCCAAAATTTAAACTGAAACCGGAATGCTCATTAAATCTTTTTGGTTCATTAGATTGTCCCACATTTTGGTAACTGGTATTCTAGATAAACATCAAAAAAGAGTCCAAACCCGGAGGGAAGGACGCTTTTATTAGATCAAAACCAACTGGGTGGGCGGCTCGCCTTTTTCCACCGTTTATTTTGGTGACTTTGAATAATTTTTGCTGATCGCACGGTCTCACCCGGGGACGCATCTTTTAAAGTCTCCTTTTCAAATGTCGATGGTAGGGTTTTTGGCCTCCAGGTTTTAAGGGTAACGGGGAACAGGGTTCGATTCCGGAGGGGGGAGCCTGAGAAAAAGGCTACCACATCCAAGGGAAGGAGAGGCGCGCAAATTTCCCCCCTCCCCGGCCCGGGGGGGTAAGGGCGAAAAAAAAAGATCGGGACTCATCCGGGCCCCGTATCGGAATAGTACCCCTTAAACCTTAACAGGTCCCTTGGGGGGCAATTGGGTGCAGGCCGCGGGAAATTTCCCGCTTCAATAGGTAATTAAAATTGTTGCGGTTTTTTAAAAACTTTGGTTGAATCTTGTCGCACACCGTCGGTTCACCCCTCGCGGGTTTAAAATGGGGTGATTTTGGGGCGTCCCCACCGGTGGGTTAGCCCCGGGGGGCGGCCCAAATAATACCGTGCGGTGTCTTACTGAGTGTCAGTCGGGCCCGGTTTCGTTATTTGAACAATTTTGAGTGCTTAAAAACAGGCACCCTTTGCCTGAATATGCGTGCATGGAAAAATGGAATAGGACCCCGGTTCTATTTGTTGGTTTTCGGAAACCCCCCAGGTAATGATTTAATAGGGACGATGGGGGCATTTGTATTGCGATGTTTGGGGGTGAAATTTGGATCGTCGCAAAACGGGCAGAACGAAAACATTTTCCAAAAATGTTTTCATTATCAAGAACGAAAGTAGAGTTCGAAGGGGTCGATCCCCCCCAGTTCAACCCAAACGATGCCCGTAGCGACCGCCGAAGTTCCCCCGAGACTCGGCGGGCAGCTTCCGGGAAACCAAAGCTTTTTGGGGTTTCCGGGGAATATGGTTGCAAAGTAAATTAAAGGATTGACGGAAGGGCACCACCAGGAGTGGAGCCGGGTTTAATTTTACTCAAAACGGAACCTCACCAGGCCCAGACACCAAAGGGTTTACGATTGATAGCTTTTCTTGATTTGGGGGTGGTGGTTTTCTGGCCGTTTTTTATTTTGGTGGAGCGATTTGTCTGGTTAATTCCCATAAAAACGAGACCCGCCCCGCTAAAAAGGCGACCCCTTTTGGATGCGAAAGGCCCCCCTTTTGGTGGCGGGTTTTTCTACCAACGACAAACAAAACTTTTAGAGGGACAGGCGGCTTTTTGCCCCACGGGTTGAGAATAACGGTCTTGATGCCCTTAGATGTTTTGGGCCGCACGCGCGCTACCAAGGAAACACGGTTTCCCCCGGGCCGGAAAAAGGGCCCGGGGTTAAACCCCCGAACCTCCTTTGTGCTAGGGTTGGGGCTTTCAAATTTTTCCCCGACCCGGGGGAAATTCCAGTAAGCGCAGTCATAAGTCGCGTTGATTAGTCCGCTTTGTACCACCGCCCCGTCGCTACTACCGATTTTAATTTATTTAGGAGGGCTTCGGACGGGGGCGCGGCAATGTTCGGCATTGCCCATGTTGCCGGGAAGATGACCAAAATGTTTTATTGGGAAGTAAAAGTCGTTACAAGGGTTTTCCCTAGGTGAACCCGCGGAAGGGTCTTAACGTTGGAGGTCTGCTTCGTGAGGTCCCCCTTTTGGGAGAGCGCGCCGGCCCCAGTCGGCGAGAATGACGCGTGAAAAAGGGGCCCCTTAGAGAAAAAAGAAAAAAACGGATTTGACGGAATTGTTGTTGTTTTTATTAACGACGACGCGTCGGCCTCTCGACCGAAAAAAGTCGGCAACAGAGCAGCGGCCCGGGTTTTGACGCGATTCGGGCGAGGGCGCTTCGCGACAGCCGTGGTGGCCATTCTCCGGCCCCAAAAAACAACGTCGATTTGGGGTGAGCGCGAACCGGTGGTAACCTATGCCCCCCCCGGGTTGCACACCCACGACGTTCGTCGGGCCGGCCCCCCCCGTTTTCGCGGGGCAGCGGGCGCGTGCCCAGAACACCGGGTCACCCCGAGTGCCGGGGAAGGGACCCCCTAATTATTATAAAAATATTTTAAAAAACCCGAGAAGGGACGATGATATTCGAAATCTGTCAACTGTGTCGGTCCCGGTTCTTCAAAGAGCTTCCGCCCCGGCTCTCCCGTTGCGGGAGAGGGCGCTCCCAACGAGAAACACCCAAATTATTTGGCCGTAGCTTCCCTGGCGGGAGGGGCGGTCCGGGCGTCCCCGGACGCGCGCGGACAGGCTGATCAAAGACCCACGATATTCTCCTTTTCTCGTCCCAAAGGGAAAAAGACCACGATGGTTGAACGAGAAGCGCGTTTCTTCGCGAAGCAAAAAATTTGAACGTTACCCGAAAGATGGTATTGGTGAGGGGATGAAGACGCAGTAATGGCGTCAACTTGTGAATGCAGGACACAGAACATCGACATTTTGAAAGCCTTCGGGCCAGATACAATTCCCGGGGAAAACCCCCTGGGAGGGGGCGTTTTAGTACCCCCAAATGCTTGCGCCCCAAAAGCGCCACGGCCCCGACGCGGGGCGACCAGAGAAAGGGCCGCCGGGGTCGCCTTGGCCCTTGCAAAAGCTTACAATGGGGGACGAGCGATCGTTGGACGTTCGCCCCCCGGGGGGTCGTGCCGCGGACGGCCCGGTGCAAATCTGGGTGCTGAAATGACACCCCGAAATAATAAAAATGAGGAGGAAGCGACAACGTGTAAAACGTTGGGGAACGCGCGCCCAAAAATGTGCGAAATTAAAAGGGGGAGCGTGTTTGTGATCCAAAACGTGTGGTAAAGCGAGGCCGAGGAAAATGGGATGGAGTAAGAGCGCGCGCGAAGGAGCAACAAAAGGCCAAAAAAGGGGCAGGGCGGTGAAGGCCCCCCGGGGGTTCCCCGAGAAACAGGGAGGCATAGGGCTCCAGGGGGCGTTCGACCGGAAGCCCGCAAAAGCGCTGCTCCCCCAGGGGCCCCGCGAAACGCAATTAAATCGGCCCGCGCCGTTTCCCCGCAGAGCCCAAGGGCCGCGGGGTTGCTTTTAAAACGGGCAAAACCGAACGCGGCGTTTGTTTTTAAATTTAACAAAATCCGACCGCGGGGTGTTGCTTTTTAAAATTTTGGCAAAGTCCCACCGCGGGGGTTGCCTTTGAAGTGGGCAAAGCCCCACCGCGGCGTGTTTCTTTTTCAACGCATTAAGTTTTCACGGGGTGTTCCTTTTAAAAAGCAAAAAAAAGTTCGATCGGGCGTTTCTTTTTAAAAACGGACAAAGTCCACCGCGGGGGGTTTCTTTCTGAAATTTGGGGGAAAAAAGAAGCGGTATCGCCGCCCGGCAACGAAACCACCGACTCGGACCTTTCGCCGGGGGTCAGCGAGAAGTGAGCCTCACAGCAAAACAGGGCTGGGGGCGTTTTCCTGCCCCTGTCGCGGGGGGCAGGTTTTTTTAGCCCCGGTGTCGCAGGGCAGGTTTCGCTTAGGCACAGCGACATACCAGGATGGTGGGGGATATTCGTGGGTTGAGTATACGTGCTGCAATAGGTGGGAGGTGCGAGTTAATCACGTTAGTGTCTAGTAAAAAAGAAATTTAAATTTTTTTTGGAGAAGAGCGGGGAAAAGCAAAATAAAGAAAATAAAAAAAATTTTTAAAAAAAAAAAGAGAGCGCGGTGTTAGGAAACCAGCGCCCCTTGACCTTTTAGCACGCTAATGCAGGAGTATTCCCCGGTGGGGAGCCAAGCTTTTGAAGCTTGCAACCCAGACCGGCCCGGGAGACCCCGAACCGACTGTGGGTACCTCGTCCCTTTTGGGACCCCCTGCGACACGTCAGCTTTTTTAAAACTACGTTTGCTTAGCCACAGGAGTCGGCCTAGGAGATTGGTTAAGGGGGTTTTCCTCTCCGAGGCCGGTAAACAAGCCATCCATCAGGGGTTTTGGTATACCCCCCCTACGGTTTCGGTCTGTGTTAACACGTTTTT
>NW_028189751.1:0-12779 GCF_048542155.1 Nylanderia fulva | reverse complement strand
CACACAAAAACATAACCAAACAGACCCCGTATTACAATGTAGGTATGTATGTATGTCAAAAACCAGCCAAGTGAGTATCTCCCATTCTTTTGCGTTGCATCTCGTAAGCGATCGAAATTTAATAGAACGAAATTGATCAACCGGAGGAGCGTCGACGCGACAATGCGTTTCGATCTCTTTTTCGCGGGTTTGACATTTGGCGATGATGCGGGTCGCTTTATTAATTGCGGTGTTATGATGGGAGAGAAGGTTTATAACGCGCGGATCAATTATCGACGATAATCATAGTTTTTTCGATTTTTCATTCGGAGGTCAAAAATTTTCACATCATTGTCACACAACACTTATTTTATTCTTGACAAAAGTCTATTTTCGAATTTTCGTTTACTTTAAGAGTTGTCTCTACAAAATTACAATTCTGATTTATTTGATTTCAAGAATAAAAAAACCCAAATCGAAGATAATTAATATCATTATAATGGCAGGAACACTTTAACGTCAATAAAATGCTGCGACAAAAGAAAAAAAAATTTTGATTACCTCGAAGATTAAAAGCGACACGGTAGAAATAATTTGAAACAAAGCAATACTTTGGGTTTCATTAAGCTAAAGTAACATACAACCGTTGATTTTCATTATCATTAGCAATCGTCATTATGTAATGCAAAGCGTAAGTATTCACAAGACCGTTTTAACAGCTACTAAATTTCAAAGATAATTATATAAAAGAAAAACTTTCGGCGCAAAAGAATGAACAAGAAATAAGAAAACGTTGCCTCATGACGGCATTATATCTTATGGTAGAAATTCCCAGCTACTCGCATTACAGCTGCAAAATCACGTGTTAAAGAATTCGCCTACCTCAGCACGAGATTCGAGCCGAATAAACGAGTCGTCAAAAAAAGGGAAACCCAGTTTAAATGATTCATTTGTGTCATATGTATGTTCGCACTATGTAATTAATTTATCTATAATCTTACTATTTCATATAATTTGAAAGAGCTATAGATAGGGGTTCCCCATCTTATTTTAGAGGACAGTCCTTTATTTCAAGTAGCTATCTTTTATTCTTTTCCAAATCTAAATTTATTTTATTTTTTATTTCGCGTTTTTAAAAATTTGTAATATTAATATGAGAATTTGTAAAAAAATAATGGAACTTATACGAAATCTATTTAAGAAAACCAAGGATTTGTTTCAACATAGTCTAGAATCAGTTTTAAACTAAAAGATATATAATTCTGATAAGCATAGAATTTTTTTGTTGAAACAAAGCCCTAAAATTTTCAGGTTTATCCTTATTTTTTTCTCAGAAAATAGGTCACCTAGCTATAGATGAATAATGTTTTACGTTCTTAACATTGATAAAATAGATTTTCATTTTAATTGAAAATTTATGTTTAGAAATTGATGATTGCCCACATATAGTGCCCCCTCACATGGTATACAAAAAAAGTCTATCCAAAACTCAACTTAAATAAGAATGGACATATCTCTGCATCAAATCATACATTGTCCCGTCGATTCCTTTTGCGTCGCGCTTATGATTGGGGTTCATCTGGGTTTGGCGAACGAGTTGATCGTTTAGAACCGGCTTGAAAGGATTTCGAGTCATCGATTCTCCGAGAATACGTGCGCGCGTTTAAAATTGCATTTGCCAGGCTCTGTCCACGCGCTTTAAGATCCAATGGGAACTCGATTTGAATATCGGCTTTACCGCATCGTCACTGCGTTATTTCCGCGATTTCTTTTCTTCCGAGTTTTAGAATCACCGTAGAACATGTTCCGGGGAAAATGATTGCACCCATGAATTTATCGCTGATGCATTCCTACGTCGTTTCCTAACCACGATCCATAACACGCCCAACCGCGCTAACTTTGCGCTTATCGTCGACTTTAGATCCGGTGACACGTGAGTCGCCCATCGACTTTGATCTACCTTCGTATCGCTTACACTCGCCGACCCTGCCCGAGGGTACTGCCCTCGCAACCTTGAGACTCACTCCCGCTTTTAATTTTTTTTTTTTTACAAAGTTCTTTATAGCTCTCGGTTTTGCAACGGTGGTTCTGCAAATCGCTTAACCCGCCTGCTATCGCTCGTTCGACTCGCGCTTATTAAAAAATCGCGCCCGGAATTGGGAAAAGGGAATCGTCGTTGCAACGATGCATTGGTGTATTTTTTTAGGTTTGATTGAATGTCGAATTTTTTTGCATTACTATATCCGCAAGACGGTTGCAAATGCATAATTTTATAATATAATAATATTTGAAGATAGAATAAGATTTGATATAATATTTGAAAATATTAAGATTTTAACAATATTGAAGTTTGTAAGAAAGGAGTTTTGTACAAGGAGAGAATTTTTTTAAAAATTTACCCTAAAAAATCAGGCCCAATTGGGATAATATAGTATTGGAAAAATTTTATAAGAGAGTTTTCTTTGATAATATAATATACCACAAATTAAAATAATAATATCTACCACAAATAAAATATGTTCGATTAATTTTACTATGTACATTTTAATTTTTTTTTATTGTGGTAAAATTAATCAGAAAAATCTTATAAATTTTTCCAATTCCAATATTGTCCCACTGATTATCATATTTTAAAGGTAAATTCAAGAGAAAAATTCTCTTTTGTAGGAAGAATAGTGCCTTTTTTTTAATCACAGACAAATAAAGAACTGATTGATATTCTTTCTGTAATAAAGATATTTATCTTTTGGCGAATGAAAAATATACAGATTTTTATGGGAAAAATAAAGAATTAATGTGAGTAGAATTTAATTTAAACGTTTAAAATATTCAAACGGCGCAGTTGTTACTTTATACGCATTATGACTAATGCGTAATTTATCTAATACTTATCTAAAGAAGGAAAATTTCGTGTGAATTGCATAATAAAAATATAAAATCCCCATATTTCAACAACTCTTTTTTCTAATACGTAAAAAAGATAAAATATTAAAATAGAAATATTTTAAAAACATTTAGCAATTTTCTTATATTTTAAGGTAATGTTTATCAATAGTAACCCCCTAGAACATTGTTGTTTTTAATTTTCTTTAAATTTTAGTGATAATTATCAAATTTAAAATCTTTTATTTTTTTAAGTTTTTCGTTTTGAATTTTTTATGTAATTGAGAGCGCAAAATTTTACACAAAGAAAAACTTTATTGGAGCAAATGTATAGTTTTTTTTATAACCTGTACCCAGTAATATTTCTTCAAAAATTCCTCTTTGTGTAAATATTGCACCTGAATTTATATAGAAAATTTGATACAAATTTCCGAATTAAATTGAATTGATAAGAATTTTTTTTACATATATATTTTTAGATTATGTTTTATATTTTTATATTTTATATTATTATGTTCTATAAAAAAAAAAAAATAGAGTTCTTATGTGAGAATCATCAAAATAAATGCTGGAAAATTTCTTTGGAAATTTTTATGCAAAATCAGCGTCTTAAATATATGGCCCTAATTTATCATCGTGGACAAACACGAGATTATCTCATTCGCATAAAAGACTAGTAATAAGTCGTAAAGTAAAAAAGAACAAAATGTAGTATCTACATTTTATAGGAGCCCAGCAAAAGCGAAACTTTATCTCTGTCAACGATTTGCGACGTCGTTTCTTTTTTAAAAAACACGATAACCACTGTACGCTTCTCTTCGGGCTTCAAGTCCGTTTTTATGACGAACAAAACCGCTAATTCGTCATTTGGCCAGTTCAAGTTACGAGCCAGACGATTATCGATACTTTTGAGGGCGATGCTCCGTCATACGGGGATACTGTACCGTTACACTTTCGTTTTTAACATTATTTTATATTCGCATTTACATACTACATATATACATTTTTTTTTTTACGTAACCAAATATTCGATGTAAATTTCTTTTAATATTGACTCTATCCGTCATAATAAGTAGCGACTGCTGCTTCATTTCCATCACGTACGTCATGCAGATGTTCTGCAACATTTCAGTCGATTATTATGTTTGAGGTAATTTCAGATCACTGGTTACCATTTCGAGAGCGAATGAATTTTTGTTCCATATATTTTTTCATATTTTTATCCATATATTTCGCAAATGCAAAAACACATATGATTTTTTCATAACTGTTCCGTAATAGTCCAAGAGTATATTTCACAAAATTGTTCGCTTGAATAAATTAAGAGAATACTATATTTATAACAATATCTGAATAATTCCGTTATTCATATTATGTAACGTAGGTACATTCATTTTCGGGATAAAGATTTTCTTGAGAATTGAAAAAAGCGCGCGAAATAATCCTCTATTATTTCTCTTCTCATTATTTTTCGAGTGTTCTCCTAGAGAGAGAGAGAACGAGAAAAAACGCGCTTTTATCCTAAAACAGAGTCCTAGATGAAACATTGCGTCGACACTCCGACTCAACTCGGAAACCACACACGGTTTTTAAATAGTTACATGCACGACCGCATCGTTCTTTATTATCATTCGGCGAGCTTGGCGAACAGATATCGCGTCCATATTTGAAACGCTTAGTCACGCGACCTCGGTGATTTGAAAGGCTCTTCTACTAGTTCTCCAATTAACTTCTGAAAAAAACGTTGCCCGAGATGCCCGGTTTCAAAAGTCCTCACGTGTCACGTGCTACATAAGGAATATAATGAGAAAGGAAAAAAAAAACCTTTGCGATCTTCAGACCCGAAATGTTTTGCATGAATTCGCCCAACTATCCATCACTTCGAGAATATTTTATATCTGAATAAATTTCTCCGCTCTAGTGGACGCGCGAATGCACGAGTTTTTTAGAGTATCTCTACATCAGGCTTGGTATAGCAAGATTTATGATTTTTGCAAGTGTGCATGTATTCTAAAATAAAAAGATGGAGCGTTTCTGTTCTTTAACAAAGCAGTAGTTTAGTTTTTTAGTCCTTGAGTGTCTATGTAATGTAATATATTCTTTTCTGTGATAAACAAGTGTCATTAAAAATAATGAAGTTGCAGGAAATATAATCTCGATGAAAGATATAAAAGGAACCGTGTTGTCACTTCAGCGATCTTACTAGTATAATATCTAGAATAATTATCTCTTCTATACGTAAAATAAGTAGAACGAATTATTTCAAACGTTAAAATGAAAAATATATGCTTTAAGTGTGATTTTTCTTCTTTATTCTAAATGGGCGCGACAAAGTGAATTAAATCTCACTTGACTTTAACTTCTAAAGTTTATGAGAATGACTTGTAATATCGCAAACATACATGCACTCACATCGCTTTCAGAATAAACCACTCATTGCGTCACTCGCGTTGCAATGTAATGACTATTACGAAAGAGAGAGAAGAGAGAGAGAGAAGAGAGAGACACACCGTACTCTTATAAATAAATAATCGTAAAAAAAATCATTCTAATTAGCATATTAATTCGCTTTACGACTCGTATGTTTTTCGGTCTATTCTGTGGCTTATTAACGGAGTGAAGGTTTTTACGCGTTCCACCCATTCGTTCGCGCAACATGGTGAGATATAATTACACACATGCACGCGAAACAACTTCGCGATTACACCCACGAGGAACGGTGAAAGTACAAATGACCGCTGTCTGCATACTTATGCACTTACGTTCTCTGGACTCTTACAGTCGCACGATTATCGCGCCGAACTCTCTCGCGTTGCATTCGCCAAATGTTACGTATGTTAAATCAATCAAGCACTAGTATGGAGACGAGCCATATTTTTGCATCGTCCGATATTGTAAATTGACAAATTGAGTATATACGGGATGCAATTGTAATATGAATGCAATTTTTCCCTCTTCCTTCTTTTTCTCTTTTTTCTTTGCAAAAAAATAATACACACATTCTCTGTGGAGACTTTGTACGTAAAATTTACGAAATTGCATTATTTTACATCGTGCACACTGTAACATCGCATTCTAGTTTATAAATATGCTATATATAATAATATATTAATATATACAATATCTCTACCTTTACGAATGAACGAATTGATACTCAACCATTATGTGATATGGTTTAAAATGATTGTAATATATAATATTCCTTATACCAGTATACTTTTCATTAATTCAAATCGGGATCTATTAAGATAAGCAGTGATAATAAACAAGGCGATAATTATATAGCTGAACACAAGCAATACTATATTTTCAGGTTTTTTGTATATACTCCATTGTTTATCAGAAAGATGCGTGTTTGTAGGAAGACCACTTTCAATTTAACCAATTTGCTGATAAAAAAAAGCTCGATATCACTGATTACAGCTCGATTTAAAGATTTAACGATATAAATCTATTATTATTGCTTTTTATCAATCAAATACTTATTCTTAAACTGATTATGTGTTTTAAAAAATCTGATGTACGTTTTACGTACGCATAAAAATGGTTTCACACAATTCTGCCGTCATATGCGGAATATTGCAATAATTAGAAGTTATACAGATAGACAATAAAGATTAAACGAATGCGAAAAAATATGTATACAGGAAAAACAAAGTCGTCAATATCAAAGCCGCGAGAGAAAAAATACGGAATGCTTTCCGAGAAGTTAATCAGTGATCAGTGAACGAATCGGATAAAATCAACGCCGAATCGACATCTCGTCACGGAAATCGCGTCCAATAGCAATTTCGATTTGAAGTACGTTATATATGATTCATAAAAAAAAACTAGTATAAACGTCACGACGAAATTATAATGCGAATATATGCGAATACTATAATTATAGCGCGCAGTCAGCAACATTGCTCCCACCGCCGGGTGCCGTCCAATGCCGCAGTGAAAAGTGAAGCTAGTCGCCAGCCTCTCTGTACGAGTGGTTACGCCCCATGCAGGGTCAGACCCGCGGATCCGCGGTGCGAAATACCTAGTTATGTTTACGCGGCGTTCGCGTCTGCAGATCGAGCGGGTATCGCGTTCGCTTCCTCGCGGAATCAATCACCAGGTCTTAGCCGGTCTTATCTGCACCGCGAAAGCCGTGAACGACTCTCGTGCGGACAATACGATTTGTGTTCGCCGCGTGCATACTTCGTATTCGTACGTACGTCGATCATGAGAGCAATAAAAAGAAATAATATAAAATATAAATGAGAGACCCATACGATTTGCGCCCATCGCCACGATGTGTTTTAAACCGCCCTTTTGGGGACACTCGATTTAATCACAAACACCCGCAAATTTAAATAAACTTGGGTAAAATTTAATTAGAATGAGATTGAATTTTTTCCCTTTAGTAAAAATAAGCATTCCCCATAATGCACCCCTAAATTTAAACGCTCGGCTGATCCTTGAAAGTAACTTTTGGACAAAAAAGATAAATTTTCGTCTGTGTGTGCTGAGCTGAAAAATTTGATTTTTGAGGCATGTGCTTTTCCCCACAAGCATGTTAAATTTTTAAAAAATTGAAATCAAAAATTATTTTCAAATCATTTAAAGGAAAATAATTTAAAACGATATTTTTTTGTTTTCCAAAACAAATACAAAAAAAATTAAATAAATATTAAAAAACAGAATGGAATTTTTTTTTTAACGCGGAAAAATATAACTGCTCCCCATTTTCGTACTTTAAAAACTATTATAAAATACAAATTATATATAAATATATCAATCATTAAAAAAATACAAAAATAAAAATTGTTAACTATTTTGTTCTTTAGTTTAATAAAAAAACACAAATATCTGAAAGGGGAAAGAGAAAATTAAAAAGAATAAAAAAAAGAGAAAAGAAAAAAAAAAATTAAAATTAATAAAGTTTTAAAAATTTTTTTTTTTTACGCGCGCGCAAATATAAATCTTTAAAAATTTTCATCTTTTTTAAAAGGACGGAAAAAGGATAAAGAAAGAAAAAAAGTACCCCTATTTTTAACATCTTTTTTCACAGTTTTAAATTTTGAAACATGAAAAGGGACAATTCACTCTATGTGGGGCTTTTGGAAATCGAGGGTAGTAAACATTTTTAACAGGGCTTTCAAAAAGTTTCGTTATGAGAAATGATTTTTTAGGGCCCCCCTTTTAATTTTTCTTTTTTTTTTCCCTATTTTTATCTCTCTCTTTTTTTTTTTATAAGATTCAAAAAAAAAAGGGGGGTTTAATTTTTTCTTGATATCTTATAAATAAAAATAACGGAAAAACCCGAACCCACGTAGGGTTTAAGGCACTGGGTCACGCTGATTTTTCTAAAATGTTGATCACGCGTATTGCACCGTAGATGCAATTTGTCGCGATTTAAGAAGATGCATGTTTTTAAATTTTGGTGTGGAAATGAATTTTTTATTTCTCCGTCTCTTTTATTCTGTGTGCGAGAGCCACATAAAATAATTATTATTATAAATAAATAGTATCAATCCAAATTATCTCTGTATTCAAACTTTTATGACTCACACATATAAAAATTTTCGGAATAATTTTTTCAACGTTTACAGTAATTATGATGACTATAAAAATATTTCATTTATTTATATATGTCTTTATAATGAACAATGATTTGTGATTATAGGCGTTAAATGCAAAAGATATTCTTATTATTTTGTTTACGAAGAAAATCAAGTAAAACAAATAATGGCCAATCAATAAATATCAGTTTTATGTTTATTTTATAAAAATGTTATCTTTTTATAAAATATCCTAAATATCCAAAATATTAATAATATAATTAACATTAGTAAATGAAGATTTTTAGTGTGTTTATCTCTGCCATATAGCTTCCTTTCATTAAAAAAAGCTAGAAATGAGAATATTCGGAGTTATATTTTTAGCTGTTACGATTAATACATTTATTTAATCGATTCTACTGCGATATAATACTACAAAGATAATTTTATACTTAAGAGTTTAACTAGGCTCTGTAATATAAATATAAATTTAACATATATAGTAGGCAATAAGAGCCAAATCCGGATGACAGTGCGTTATTCTAAACGCACAGGTATTTAATTCTAACGAAAAAATTTAGTTCGTTTAGAATAACGCACTGTCATCGCGATTTGGGCTCTTATTGCCTATCTTATATATGTTAAATTTATAATTTTATACACAAAAATTGTGGTAGAACTCTATTTGTATTATTCATATAATAAAAGGCAGATCGATCGTTCGTTTCAAAATAATTAAAGTTTATAGGTCAGTGAAAAGTTTGCAGTAATTTTATTTCTTGCAACTAGTTATATATAATATTTCTTGCAACAATGACAATCTACTACATCTATGATGATAACGGGATTATGTGCCAACGTATTTTTCCCATATGTTTGACGTCTTTCTTGCGGATCTTATCTTGTGTACAATCGGTGGACTTTAAATCCGATTGATATTAATAGGCATGTTTGATTAATGATATATGTTGATTAATGATATATCTATATTCTCAATATCTTGAATAATATCGCAGGCTTTTTTTGATACATATATATTTTTTTAAATATTTATATTAGTAATAGATATATAAAAATTTTTCATATGGAAATAGATAAATTAACATGAGAGCAATTAAAATAATTTTTTTGCATGTAAAATATACAAATGACATGAAAAAGTAATTTGTTTAATCAACAGCTAAATCTCTGTATAACATTATATTTAAATATAGATTCATAAATAATATTTCCATATTTTTTCGAAGAATATTCTGCAGATCATAGTAAATTGTTAGTTGTGATACTTGCACATGTTTTAAATAATCATCCGCGCAAAAACCGGTTATAGTAAATGTCATGTTTGCTCGAAAGGCTCGAATACCAACATATCAGAAATTGCATTTAATTCTTTATAAAATGTTTTTTATTGTTGCGTTAAATTTTGCTCAAACAAGATATTTGCGAAAGAACATTACGTCCGCGAAAAATTGTCATGCACGAGATGTAGGCGACGACCTACTTCGCGGCATGCGTATTCTGTAAATATGATTTTAGGGTTGTACAAAGCTGTACATTCGCACGAGATAAGAAGTGATTATATCAAGTAAAAAAAATCTAAATATTTGCACTATCAAAATTATCATGTTATTCGTAATCGAACGTTTCTGAAATAATTTTTTTTTTTTAAGTAACTACACGGAGAGAATTTCTCTTAGAATTTACCCTGAAAATCATGATAATCGTGAGACAATATGGTCATGAAAAAATTTTATAAGACTTTCTCTGATCATTATTTACCAGAATAAAAATTAAAATTTTAAAGTACATAGAAAAAATTTAAACAAACTATCTTTTATCTTATTGTGGTATAGATGTTAATATTTTTATTGTATAAATATTAATCAGAAACTTTATAAAAATTTTTCCCAAACCTATTTTCTCACGATTCCGATTTTAGGGGTAAATTTTGAAATGTTTCCCGTGTACCTTTTAACTTCTTTTAATTTCGTAAGAGCAATTATATAATACAAATTAATAATTTGTATTTTTTATTGTTTTTTAGGGATGTCCCCATGCCTGTTGGGAAAAGGAGCAACAATGCATCCGGACCCCCCGGTGCAGCGGGTTTACCCAAAGTGCAAAAAGGCTGGCGGGGCGACTCCGGCGATACGGGTGTCACGACTTTTCCTGGGGGTACCGGAGAGGATGGCGCTTTGAGTGCAGCGGTCAGAGTATGGGTAGCGAACGCGTCCCTCTCCGGACGGCGAAGGAGGAAATGGACAAATTCCAGCCATTTCAGGCGATTCTTAAAACACCCCTATGGATTACGGGGAAATTTAATGTAATAGTATTACTTAATTGAAATCGAGTCAGAAAGTTTAAATAGTAAATATTTAAATCTTTGAAAAAAATTAAAAAAAAAAAGATGACAATTTCCTCTTTGTTAATTGAAAAAAAAAATTGTTTTTCGAGTATAGCTAATAAGAGAAATTCATTTTGAGTTACTGTAAAGTCAATATTTCTTTATTTTATCTTTAAGTCAGAAAATTTGGGGTTGATTTCAAGATTTAATACCATAAATATAAATATGCAATATTAATTTAATATAATATATTTTAAAAATTTTATCGAGATAAATTTTTGTATTTCATTGAGAAATATCGCAGGGCCAAAAACGACGTACTAGGGGCCCGGGGAAAATGCCGGTCTCCGAATGTAAAACAAAGGGATGTACCCCCAGTCCCCCAAAAGAAACATCAAATTTTCGCCAAGCGATATTTTCAAAGCAAGGCACTTGTTAGATTTAAAAAAAAAATTTTAAAGTAATTTTTCAGATATTAAATGATGCATAGAAATTTAATTAAATTATTTTTTAGGCTCCCCTTTAGGAGCTACTGACATCCGATACCCCAAATGAAAATTTAATTGACACCAACTTGGTGGGGAGCCCGGGGGAACCATTCTGGCCAATCGAGGGTGGCCGGGCCCAGCCGAAATTAAATTAGTTGTGTGTGGATTTCAGTCGTCATCAATCTGGAAAGAGAAAATAGAAAAAATTTATCCAAAAAAATTCAGAAAATTGTTTAACGTGAATTTTGTTTTTGCTTTTGTTTTTTTTACTCTACGTATTGTAAATTTTTTTTTTTTATTTTTTTTGGGCGATCGAAATAGAACATGTTCATTCTAATCACACCTATCATTACCTGCTGGGGGGGGGGGGGGGGGGGGGGGGGGGGGGGGGGGGGGGGGGGGGGGGGGGGGGGGGGGGGGGGGGGGGGGGGGGGGGGGTTTTTTTTTTTTTTTTTTTTTTTTTTTTTTTTTTTTTTTTTTTTTTTTTTTTTTTTTTTTTTTTTTTTTTTTTTTTTTTTTTTTTTTTTTTTTTTTTTTTTTTTTTTTTTTTTTTTTTTTTTTTTTTTTTTTTTTTTTTTTTTTTTTTTTTTTTTTTCTGTTAAAATTTTTTTTCTGAAAAAATTTTTAAAAAACTGTAATATCAATTATTTATATTTATATTTCCTTTACGGATCCAAGGTAATAAATATCTCCCATGAAACATCTTAAACGTCTGCGGATGGGAACTTCTTTTAGTTCCCAAAAAAAAACAAATCCGCATCAATCACGGCAGTCTTAAAGGGAACCGAAACAAACCCATCCTGAGCAAAAGGGAATAAAATTTTTAAAAGGATTGTGATTGTTTTTGAGAACCCTGTTCTTGAACAAGGACGTCGTCCAAAGCGTAGTGAACGTATACGTGTCGGGGGAAGATTGTTATACGTATTAGTTTAAACTGCGCATAATTCT
Source organism: Nylanderia fulva (assembly GCF_048542155.1). NCBI lineage: Eukaryota > Metazoa > Arthropoda > Insecta > Hymenoptera > Formicidae > Nylanderia > Nylanderia fulva. Next base: position 606 of record NW_028189751.1, on the reverse strand, counting down.
CGTCAAAAAAAATTCATTTTTTTACATATGGTTCGCACCCCAAAATAAACAACAAATTCGTTGAAGCATTAGCTTACAAATCGCGACTATGCTTCTTGAAAAAATACTTTTTTTTTTAAATATTTTTAGAAAAAAAAGAAAAAAAATAGGTTTAATCATCCTAGTAAGGTTGTTGTATGTAAGGGGAATCAAGTTTTTTCAGTTATTTTAATTCGTTACAGACCAACCCATATTAATACATTTTCCGCCCAAAGATCATGTTGCGTTTTTTTTTTTTTTTTATTCTCAATAAATTTTTATATTAACAGCCGGGGGGGGCTAAATTAGTTTTTTCGTATACATTGTATTTTGTCCGTTGACTGTCCTAAGAAAGGGAAAATAATGAAAAAATAAATAAAACTGAAAGTTTCAAAAATTTCTTGAAATCTTTTTTTACTTAAGCTTTATTAACTATCACTAAAACTTTTTCAAGATTTATATTGGCCTTTAGGGAAAATAATATTATTCTTTTGTCCTTTGACTGTCCTAAGAAAGGGAAAAAATGAAAAAATTTGAAATAAAACTAAAAGTTTCAAAATTTCTGAAATCTTGTTTTTTACTTAACTT
>NW_028189750.1:0-12792 GCF_048542155.1 Nylanderia fulva | reverse complement strand
TATAACACTGGCGACCCACATTACCTATTATATATTTTTCTTCAGCAATAAGAGCTCACTCACCCACTGCGGGGATCACTACTATAAACTTCCTCGCGTACACCCAGCCGCTTGAGGGCCGGCGTATGCTTGGCTAGGGCCTCGTGATCGGGAACAAGGTACGGCGACATCAGTCGAGACCGCAGCTGGTCTCCAGAGCCCGCACCTCCGCCTTCAGCCACAATTTGCCCATGGTCTCATCAGCTTCCCCTTCGAGTGGTCGGCCCCGAAGTTTTCTCGTCCAGACCGATGACTTTCGGGGTGTTCGAGGAGCAGGGGTCTGTCGCCACACAAACACTCGCTCGGTCCCATCGTATTGGACGCCCGAGTTCTCGACCGAACTAAGATGATGCCCGAACTCGATCAGCTTCAATGCTCTTAAAAGCGTCTCCTCCCGCTGTTCAGTTATTCTTGCGCGTAGTATCTGCAGTCGAGAGACTTGTGCGCGTCCTCCAGCAGACTCAGCCCACGGAGCTCGATGTCCTCCGGCAGAGGCACCGTTCTCGCGCACTCCTTCAACCTCTCACTGGCTCGACAGGATCGTAAAATCGTCGCTCCTGCGCGCGAGAGCCTCCGTGTCCACGCTGATCAGGTTCAACAGGATCGTGAGACGCTTCAGCAGCGTTCTCTTGGCGCATATCCTCACGATGTCGGGTTGCTTCGCAGCCAGTCGCAGCAGACCTTAATAGACATCAGCATCTCTTACCTACCAGGATGTTCAGGACGTCGTTGGCTTTAAGCTCCGCTTCAAACAGACAGCGTCGATGTGTCGCGCCCGAGCGATTGTTCTCCTCAAAAGCGCTGGTCGAGCTCGCGTTCGTCGTGATCGTCAGAACGCTGTTGGAATCGTCAGGGAGTCCTTCTCGCTCGTGGTCTGCGAGTCTTGCTTGCCATTGGCTAAAGGATCAGCTTCTTCAGCGTGGCGTTCATCCCCTTCTTCTCCGTCACATCTCGCTGGTCTGGATTTTCTTCGCCGGCGACGACGCCACTCTTCGTCATCGGTGTTGTCGTCCGATAATACGGTATTCCCTCGCTCAGGACGTCGTTTCCCTCCGTCTCGGACATGTCCGAGTTGATCTCGTCGCTGGACGATACCAGGGTCGGTTGCTCCACGTCGCTCGGTCCGAATCGGAGCTGGTCCTCCTCTTTCGTCTGCGCAGTTTGCTGAGAAGATACTTCGACTTGTCGCGAACCCTCTTAGGACCTTCAGTATTATCGATAACTTTGTCCTGTTTGTCTCATCTAAATTGAACGCATTATTGTCATTGTTTAGCGCAGAATCCCCTCCCTCCTTGAATTTCTATGGTTCTCTTGCTCGAAGGATCCTTGACTTCTTCCTGTGAATTCTCAATTTTGTGGAATAATGTTAGCCTTTGCAGTAGCTTCTGCGTCAGGCACTGCCATGTCTACGACGATGTTTTGCAGTCTCGTTATTAAAATTCCAATAATTGCGATAGTATCGCCAGAGTTATGGCAACGACACCCTGCACCTCGCTAGATTCCTTGCTCTTTAATCTAGAAATTGACATTAAGCATATTGTCACAATCTAAACACCATGTCGTCTGTTAATAAAGCGTTGGTCTGTTCTTGCAATTTTGAAGATATGTCTCTATACTATCCATATTTTCAAGGCAATTTGCGTTATTCGATTCAACTTGTTCCATTGTTAAAAGTTCTCCATGTCGGTCAAGAGAGCCTGTAAAAAGGAAATCGAGAAACATCTTATTAATTTCGAGAAAAATGTTTATAAACAAAATTATCAGTGAATAATATATCTCGCTTTAAACATATTACCTGACATTCCTGATTAATTCTGTCAGAATTGGATTTTCATAATCCCATAAATGTAACAAAGAAAAATAACCGTGTCACACAATGCTGGACGAATTGTTTTCGTCTGTGCAAAGAGAATAAGTTATTATGGTTCTCTTTAAATTTCCTTCTGCTCCCTCAAATGGCTCAGAACATAAAACACTACAAAATAGTCATAATTGTAATTGTTGTAAAAATAATGTATCGCTAATAGTAATATTTATTACTAATGCCAACCTTTTCATATAATGATAGACGCATCTAATCCATAATTTTTGCTGCCAGCTATGGTACCAAGCTGATGTAAGGCATACCGATATTTGGATCAATGGCTATAGCCATTTTATAATATCTGTTAGCTATCATTGGATCCCAATTTGAATCTAATTCTAATTTGTACCTGCTCAGGTCTCCAAGGCATACCAAGCTCGATGGATCAAACGCATGACGCACTGTTTGACTTCCTTGGTATGAGTTTTAATTGTTCCATCTTAGGTCTTGCCATTATAATTCATTATAATTTTAATATTAATTAATGATCCTCTATAATATTGTTGCAATCATATAAAAAAAAAAGGAACTTACTTTTTCATATGCATACTACGTATGGCAAACACTTTCATTTTGAATAAACGCAAAATCAACAACACCAACAAGGTCTAAATCATATCTATTTGTAATCTCAGTATCAGATGATGATAATATCCTACACCCACTGCCAATGAACCGACAATAATGCTTTTTCCGCATCGTTCACAATGTTACCCTGCAAAATAGATATATATATAATATATATTATAATTAGAAAAAAATTGCTATATAGAATACTATATGAAATATAATGGTGTAAAATGTCTATGTATTCTCTATAGGCATATTTTATAATATTACTTTTTAATATCTTAGAGTATTAATATCAACCTTTCTTAATTTTTTGGCTGCAATAAAACAACATCGTAAAAGGCTTTCCTCCATAATAGCTCCTCTATTTTATGCACATTTCCAATGGGATCTTTCAATATCAATCTCTCGCAGTAATCTTTAAGTCGCACACGTAGCACTTCCCAGATGGGACAAATATATCGCTTACTGTCAGAGCTTGATTCTTCTGTTCATCCAATTTCCTGACAATCTCCGTCACGCTCCTTGCAAATAAAAATGTACATATAAATAGCCGATCAATATGTACAAAAAATCATTATCCAAAGATACATGTTCAGCTGTCTTAATTTTTTTTAATATGTTATCTTTATTACATAATGCAAACTTACATAAGAGAAGAGTACAAAATACATAAAATATAAATATTCAAAACATTATATATAAATATTCACATATATTTTAACATATAAATTTATTTTTGTAAATATTTAATAAATATCTCTCTAAAAAATATATCCGAGATAGAGGGCGCAAAATTCGAGAAACGTGCACATGATAAGAAACAAGCATGGCGAGTAGAGGAGACGGGTGGGTTAGGTTCGCAAAAGTTCCTCCGGGAAGTCATTGTTCTCTCTCTCTCTCTCTCTTCCAGAGAATGACGTAAATATCTGCAAACACTCGTAGTAGTGCGCAAAATAATTTCCGGAAGGAATATCTCATCTTTTTCGCAAGGAAGAGAGAGAAAGAGAACGCGAGGGGATGGGTTATTATTATATCCTTACTGTGCAGAACGTCTCGTGGCTTCGAGACAGTCCGCCGTGGGGTTGCACACTCTCCTCATTTTGTGCGACTCATGACCCGCGTCTCGGTCGACTTGTCCTTATTACTCATTTCCCCGCGGTCTCCTGACACGCGCATCTCCTCGCACGCCGAGAAATTCGCCCGACATTCGCCCGTCGTCGCTGGCTGCTGCTGCTGATCTGTCTGTTCCCGCTGGTCCGTAAACGTGCGTTCACTTCCTCTTTCCGCCGCGCAATGACGAGAAACGCTACGGTTGCGCCGGAGCAGTGTTGTTAACGGGCTAGGTTTTTTCGCGCATGCGCATGAAGTAGATTAATGAAGTAGGGCACCGCTGAAATGGGGTCCCGATTCCCCCTGTTTAATTTTCTAATTTTTGAAAATTTTTTAAAAAAATTAAGAATCGATAATTTTTATTTTAAAGTAAAAATTTAATTAAAAATGTTAAATATAAACAACAATAAAAAAAATAATGAAATTAAAAAAAACAAACGGTTTCCCAGTTATAACAAAGTAAAATTACGAGAGTTTTTTTATTTAAAAATTTTTAAAATTTTAATTATGATTTAATTTAATTACATAAATTTAAATACACTTTTTATTACATTATTGTAAAAATTTATTTTTTTTAGTAGGGTTAAATTTTATCGTTTCCTGCGATTCCGCCAAAACTCCGTGGTTACAGGGTCTTGGCCATAGTTGCGCGCGAAAACATCCTACGTTACTGTAGTCGTCATGGTTTACGGTCACGGTAATACGCGCGCGCGAAAAAAAACCTACCCCGTCAACAAACCACGCGCCGGAGTCATTTTTCCCCCACCATCTGTCAACTGTCAAACTTGCACCAATCAGCGCGAGGCGCGCCGACCAATCAGCTGGATCGCCGGCGCCGCGTCGATCAATCAGAGCGAAGCGCTGGTAGTTGAGTTGCTGTTCGAGCTGATGGACCAATGACGATCATTTGTAGTTCTTTACTAGTTATTTAGTATGGGACGGGATGAAAAGACAGGGAGAGTCGCTCTCTAGGGTATTTTTACTATAGGTTGAAAGGTGATCGGACGTCATCCCTTTTCGTTTTCATGGAATAGACGAAAACAATAATGGCGTATTCCGTGATATTTCTGTGGAGGCGCGATTGAAAATCAAATACAGGAAATTACTTACGATGGCCAAGAAAATTTATCAAGCGTACGTCACTATTTTGAAAAATACAGGAAATTAGTATTAATTAATTGGATTGGAGTTTTGAGTAGGAATTTATTGTACATTATAAATGCATTTCGTTAACCTTAATTCGGTTGACAAGTCAGAATTAATAATTTAGATTATTTTATTATTAATTTGATCATTGCAGGCCCCTCACATTGTCGGAGAACTTGGCGAAAATTGCTCAAAGATTGACTTCAATAAAACGAATGGTGAGGAAATAAAGAAGGAGCAGGTAGAAGATGAAAAAAGGCGACGAGGATGCAAAAGATTCCACTTCGTTTCAATCCTCTTTATGGCCTTGGGATAGTGTTAGAAATAAATTAAGGTTTGGCTTCTTTACATTATGTATTTTTCTATATTATGTAGAAGAATAGGCACTTGATTTGAATATTACATATACGATTACTTGATTAAACTAAGAACTAAATTTAACTTTCCCTTTCATAGGAATGCCTTGACGGAGGTTTGCGTATTGGCTGATGTACTGCAATACGCGAAAGAGAAAAATTATATGGTATTAGATCCAGTACCTCAAGAACAAGTTGAAGTGACCTATGATACAAGTATATGCTAGGAAAAAGGCATTGGCAGGAGCAGCGTCAGTTCTAATCCTGGGTGCTGACAGACTACGGAATTGTCAAACTGATCCGTTATTAGACCTAAGTCCATTCCTGATTTTCACATTGATTGTTAAGATACGACAAAATTGGCGTTTAAAGAAAGTGTCAAAACTCCATCATTGGTGATCTTAGTTATCGAACTGGTTAGTATATATTTTTATTTATTATTTAACATATTTATTTATTTCGTAATTTTTTTTAACTTTTGCTGTATTTATATATATATATATAGCTGGTTCGAAGTATACACAAATGGGATGTTTGAAGTCACCAAAGCAGAAGAGAAGATAAAAATAGTAATAGTCACCAGCATCCCCTAATGCTGGTAATAATATGTCAGGACAATCTCATACTTCTCAATTCCAAATTATCTGCCTTACGTGTGACTATACCTAGCGAGTTGCAAGGTGTCGCCTATATTGAGGTATTATGTCAAAAAAGGTAATCCCCACGGTTGTTGGAAATCAAAAAATGGCCAAGTATGTATCTTGTATCAAAATTAGAAAGTTTCCATCTTTTTTTCTTTTTAATTGGGGTGTATATTCGGGAAAAAAACCGAAAAACGGGTATTCCGGGAAAATTTTTTCTACCCCTTTAAAAAATAAGATTTTTTAAAAAATTTAATCAATTTTTAAAAAATTTTTTAAAAGTGCCTTCTTGATAATTTTTTCTTATTTAGACATTTTTTAAAAATTGTCTGAATTTTGCAAATTTTTAAAATTTTTTGTTTTTTTTTTTTGACGATTTATTCTTAGTATCAGTCGGTTTTTAATAATTTTAAAAAATTGTTAAATTTTTTAATATTTTAAAAATAATTTATACCTTTATTTTTTTGATAAATTTAAATTTTTTTTTTTTTTTTTTTTTTTTTTTGATTTTTTTGCTTTTAATTGTTTATCATACTTTTTTTTCTTTTTTTTTTTTAAACATGAAATGCTAGGAAAACTGCATTTTTATAATTTAATCGTATAGTATTAGATAATCGTAATATGGGAAAACATTAGAAAGAAATTGAACAATAAAACTTATTTAAAAATCTCTTTTACTTTTTTTTAAAATTTATTTGGGAAATTTTAAGAATAGGGCTTTTTTTTAACAAAATTGAGTAGACACCCCGGAAAGTTCCTTTTTTAAATGTGACATATTTACTTATCTTTTTAAAAAGTCTTTATTCACCAGGGACTTTTCCCCGGGAATTCAACTGATAATTTTTCAGTCACAGCAAGGCAAGATAAGAAGCCTTTGCCCCCACCACCACACAAAAAGATCACGATCATGTGTTGGAACTTCTTTACATAGTTGTTACGTGAAGTGCATTACAAAAAACAGTCACATCCCTTTTCCCATCCTGTCGGGGCCCCCGGGTCCTAGTAAAAAAGGATACCTGGCTGGTCCCACTGCTCCGACAAATACGACTTTTTAAAAAGCGAAGAATCAAACTTATTGGAACAGATCATTCCCAAAAGGGGAACATTTTTTTATGCGTTTGCCCGGAATACGATTAACACGAAGCAAAAGGGGGTAAAGGGCCTCTTACGTTTTGCATTGGAATTCGTTGAAATTACCCACACAGTCCAGCGGAAAATTAAAATTCTATTTTATTATATTTATTTTATTTTTATTATTTTTTAAAATTATTTTTTCTATTTTATTATTTTATAATAATAATAAATATATTTTAAATCTTATTACAAATAATCAAATATAAGAGTACTTACTACTATAGAACTTTAAATTGTATACTCTTTACTCTTATTTCATAATAATAATATATTATATTTTATTATGTATGTAAGAGTATAAAGTTTAAAGTTCTATAGTATACTCTTATATTTATTATTTGTAATAAGATTTAAAAACATTTTTTATTGATAAAATATCAAATTTCTTTATATATAGATATATCAACATCAAATAAACGCAGTGCAAGCTCTCGCCAAATGCATGGGCTGGCAATTTTTAGCAAACAGTCGCATCTTGGTCTGGGTTCAGTGGAACCTCTCGGAAATGCTAGTAGTTGTATTCTGGCTTCGCCAATTGGTGACAGGTACTTTATTATAAATTATAAGAGAGAAAGTGTTACCTGTATTATTAATGATTAGAATATATAATTATTCACAGAATGATAGCTGTGCGGTGTGAACCGCAAACGGGCGTGGCAAGTTTTGCGATTCGCTCATTCCCCTCGAAAAGATTTCTTCCCTGGTCAACTTGTGCGAGAGAGAAAATGGGAGAATCTCGGAGGCTCGTTTAAGGAAGTCAGATGGGACAAAATGGAAGGAAAGATTTCCTGAATAAGATGGAATTACTAATGTCTCTTTAATGAGCTCCTAAGTGTGTTCAAATATAGCTGAAACTTCATAGTATATTTTTCGTGGGACTTTAAGGATCTTTTATATTTCCTCTCGATTTTCCCCCCTCGTCTCCATTCACATAGTAGAATAGGAATAAAAAAGTGTACAGACGCGAATTAATTTAGAATGGATGAAAAAGGGAACTATAAACTAAAATGCAGAGAGAGTAAAATAAACTGAGAATTGCTTTTATGGCTACAATATTTTGATGATAAAATCCCAAGTAAAGAAAGTAAAATAGAAATTTTTTCTTTTAATTTATTTTTCAAGACAAAATATTTTAGTGGTGTAAAAAAAAGATCAAAAATATTTTCTCTTTAGTCAAAAAAAAAGGTACTATTTTATATATATTTTACTATTAATTTTTGTGTATATCCTTATCAAACTAAAGTAGTGGTGCGAATTGAAGGGAAATTTCGCGCAATGCGCAATTCAGATACGTATATATTTTGCTATAATAATAATAATGAATAATTTATACGAAAATTTAATAGGATGAATTTACCAGTAAATTTTACATAAATATGAACTTAGTAATTAATATAGTTTCTCTAAAACACTAAAAAATCCTTTATTGCAGGAATATATGTAATATATTTGTAAAGATAAAGCAGTAATGATTTATGTATTAGATTAATATATATTAATATACATAAGTATAATTATAAATTTATCAAATAAATTAATTAAATATAGATATAAGATTAATGTATGATATTAATATTAATATATATATATAATATAAAAATATTAATATAAATATATAGTATATTAATATAAAAATATAGTGTATATTAATATAATATTCTATTAATATAATTATAATCATAAGAAAAGTATTTATATAGGCTCCCGAACAAACAGCTCTGTGTAACATCTTGACTCGTTACATGATGTAAAGATGTTAACACGCTTGCGTACGAAAGTTCGGACAGATTCCCTTCAACACACCTTGAAGAAATCAGCCATAAAAGATGAATAAGAGACACAGAGTCTATATGTATGTATATTACACGAAATAATATATATATATATATACATGCATTACATAATTATTTATAATTGTTGTAAAAAAAAAAATATATATATATTATATTTTTTTTTAAAGGATAAAACCGAATAAGAGAGGAAGAAACTCGAAGAAAGGAGAAAGAGAAAGACATTTTCCAGCCTTCGAGTTTGCGCGAAGCTTCATCCGTCGACCGTCGACTTCGGATCCGATCGATCTCCGTCCAACTGGATTGAATTAATTAAATACGTTAATCGCTGTCAAAAATGGGCTCCGACAACACGCAGAGACGCTGGAGCAATTTGCGCAAAGTGCTGGAGAGATGCGGCCCGTTTTGCCGACCGGACTTCGAACCGTCCTCGGAGAATCTGCAGATGCTCCTCGAACGATGCAAAGTCCTGGTGGGTCGGCGCGGCGGCTTGGGGTGCGAGCTCCTGAAAAACCTCGCCCTCATGGGTTTCGGCACATCCACGTCATCGACATGGACACGATCGAGCTGTCTAATCTCACCGGTGAGTGAGGTTAAGCGGCATCCCAGGGAGAGATTCAAATTCGTAGAATTACATTTCTGTCATTTTTCATGTTTTTCCTCTTATTCTGTCAAAGAAAAATGCTGATTTGACGTGCAAACAAAATTTTTTTTTTATTTTATTTTATACATTTTTTATTAATATATTAATAAATTAAAGATTTAATATATTATATATTAATAATATTTAATATATATACTATATATAAGAATATATAGTATATATATTTAATAATATATTAATATACTATGAATATTTATTTTAATATATTTTAATATTTATTAATATAATAAACATATTAATATAATATATAATAGTATATAATAGAATATATGTGTAATAAATATATATATATAAGAAATATAATATTTAATAAAAGATGTTATTTTATAAGCTGATAAAAAATTATGTATTGCAGACAGTTCTTATTCCGTCATAAAGACATTGGCTCTTACCAAGCAGAAGTAGCTGCAAATTCGTCAACGCAAGAGTACCTGGTTGTAATGTATTGCGCACAATTGCGAGATACAAGCTAAAGACCCAGCGTTTTACCAAAAATTTCACATGATAATCTGCGGATTGGGATTTCAATTGTCGCAAGAAAAAAGGGGCCCTTGAATGGTTTTGCTGATGTCTTTGCTTGTCATGGGGATGGTGCTTTGGATCAGAGTGTTTTTATACCTTGATAGAGGGTTTGGAAAAACTAAAGGGTTTTTTTAAAAAAAAACCCGCCCGATTTTATTATTTTACCGGGTATGAATCCCGGGTATCGAGTGTCCCTTTGGATCTCTATCCCCACAGGTGAATTTTTCATTTTCCAAAATTTTTTTAATGAATTAAATTATCAATACATTTATAATTGGCATTCTACAGGGGCCCCTTTTTAATGTCCTCCCCAAAATTTAAATTTTTTTTATTTTTGATTGTAAAAAAAAGTTTCAGACAAAAATTGTAGGGTTTTTGGAGGGGGGCATAAGGTGGGCCATTAGTTTGACCCTGAATATTTGCTTGAAAGTCCGTAAAGGTCACCTTGAGGGGGGGGTCTTGTTTTAAACTCAAAAAGTATTTGGAGAAAAAAATGTTTTTTTATATTTTTTGGAAAGCTCTCGTTTGTCAGTTTACAAGAATATGTAATGAAAAGTAGGTGGTTCCTTTTTAAAGAAATTAAAGGGTTTACATAATTTTTTTTCAGCAACATTCAAGGTAAAATTTAAAACCGCACCCCCTATTTTCCTCCTCGAAACCATAAAAACTTTTATCTGAAACTTTTTTTTCTACAATAAAAAATAAAAAACTTTTTTGGGGGTTTTGGGACTTTAAAAAAGGGGGCCACCCGTATTTTATTTTTTTAATGATTAATTTGATATTTATATTATTAATTTTAATATTTAAATTATTTTTTCACAGGTCACCTATCCTCTGTGTACGATACCCAAAACCACCCCGGTTTGCCAAAACCCTTGCGTAGGGGTATTTTAAAGGGTTGATCCAGTGGCCGAAGGGGGGGGAAAACCCATTCGAGTGTGCGATTGATGGGGGCGATCCTCACAATAAACGGGGAATTTAAAAAAAGGCGAACGGGAGAGCGACGCAATTCGGCATACAGGGTTTAACGTACAGATTTGGGCCCAAGGGCTTTATAAAAATTTATTATACCGGTGGGGCGCGAAAACCCCGTCATCCCCTGCGATTGGCGACAGAAGCATTTAAGTTTGCAACCAGTTGCAGCGCATCTTTAAATAATTACCTGGTTTTAATTTTGAATCAAGTTACGTCAAAAAAATTTTCCGGACAAAGTTCCCAATTTGATTGAACGTTATTCAGGGTGTCGTTTAAATGTCCTTGAAATATTCTGGAATTTTGTTTGTTTCCCTTTTAAGGGTCCTGCGTTTTCGTTTTTGACCCTCACAATTTCCCGGAGTTTTTTAAAAGTTAAAAATAATATAAGAAAGTTTTTTCGAATAATTTTTAAGGTATACATTCATTTTTATTTTTTTTGCAAATTTAACGACTTGATAAAAAAATTTTTTGTACATATTATTAGAAAATCGTGGGAAAAGTCCTTTGAAAAAGGTTTTTAAAATTTTTTTTTTTAAATTTTTCTAGACACCATGTTATTTTTTTCCCACATTTTTAAATTTAAGTACAATGCAAAAAATCGAAAATAATTTTTTTAAAAAAGGTTTAAAAAAAATTATTTAAAAATTAAAAATTTATTTTTGAAGGGGCTCAACAATTTGGATGGAGTTTTCACGTACAATTTTCGAAGCAGAGAAGAAAACAAAATTGCCTGGCGTTTTAGTCAAGGCCGCGGGGGGAGGGTCGAGAAACAAGGATCCAAAAAAACAAAATGCAAGACTTTATAGGGGCTTCTTTGTTTAACGGCCCGGGTTTCCCAAAAAAAAGCCCGGGCCTTTTTAAAACGATTTTTAAACGGCAAAAGTTTAAAACCCCTGTACATTTCCCCAAACGGGTGTCGAGTATCGAGCAGAAGAAAACCCCGGGGGAAAACTGCAAAAACTCGATCGGTTGGGTTTTAAAAGGGCGATACTGAAAAATTTAAAAATTTTGCCGATTTACAACTCCGAATACAGTTTTCTTAAAATTGAGATTTTCACACAGTGATAGAATTTAAGGGCGACAAAAACTATTAGCCGAGGGAAATTTTTCTTTTATATAAAAAAATTTGCGCTTTTTTTATAAGTATTCTTTATAAGTTAATTTTTTTATAAAATAAATTTTTAAATTATACTTTTTAAGTTACTTTTTTTTTAAAATTTTAAAATAGGGAACATTTTTAATTTTTCCCAAAAAAAATAAAATATTGCGGGATAGGCCTTTTATTTGAAGGATTTTTTTTAAACCGCCCCTTTTAAAAAGATTTTTGAAAAAAGAAAAAAAAAAAATTAAAAAAAGGGTTTTTTTGTTTTGTTTTCAGAATGCGTGAAAAACCAAAAAAAAAAAAAAACAAAAAAAAAAAAAAGGAAAAAAAAATTTTTTTTTGGAAAAAAAATAAAATTAAAGGGGGAAAAGGCCCCAAAAAAAAATTTTTCCCTTTTTTTTAAAAGTAGTTTTTTAGTTAAAAAATTTTTTTAAAATTTTTTTTCGGGGAATTTTGATTCACGAAATTTTGGGATTTTCTCGGGAATGTTTTTAACATATAATTTTCCCTATATGTATTTTTTATATTTCATAATATTTTATATATGGTGGATATTATTTTTTTTATATATTATAACAAATTATATATATAAAAATTTAAATAAATACTTGTATTTATATGTGTGTGTATATTAAAAATATATATATATATATATATATATATATATATATATTAGCGGACTAAATCCCAAAATAAAGAATAAAAAAAAGAACAAATTAAAAATCATTTCTTAATGCCATTGCATATGGGAAAAAAGTTCCGTTTGTCGTAACCGATCAATTATACAGTAAAAGTTCTTGCTAATTGTAAGAAGATGTTTGATTGGGGAGAAAAATACCCTTTTCCTTTAACAAAAAAAATTCAGAATTTTTAAAC
>NW_028189749.1:0-12841 GCF_048542155.1 Nylanderia fulva | reverse complement strand
CCGGGGTCTTGACGGTTCTTATTTTGAATTTTAAAAAAATTGTCTAGTATTTTAAAAAATTTGGGTATATATACAGCGCGCCGAATTGCGAATACAATATCGAATGTTTTTAAAAAGTACACTTGTGTTTAGTTATTAAAAAGAAAAATTTTTTTAAAAAAAGTGTTATTTCGTGACAAAAAAGTAAGTTATATATTTATTAAAAAATCAAAAATGAAAATTTTTTGAGCGGAATTTAATTGGTCACAGTGTCGTACGTAATATAACCATGACTAAGAAATCTGACGCTCTAATAAGCCAAAAACATGAATTTGTAGCTTTATCATTGAAAACTAAAAAAATGTTGTATTAAAAAGGCGAATGACAAAATTTTTTACATATTAGCATATATTGAAAAAAAATGTCGTAAGTCGAAACTTTATCTTATCTTTTGTAATTAGACGAAAATTAATAATAAAAATTTTTAAATTTAATATCTTAAAAGCCTTTAATTTTGGCCTTTTTTATATAACATTTTTTTAATTGAAACGACCCGAATTTTAAATTTAAAAATATTATAAAATAACCTAAAATTAAATATGTATTTTTTCCCAAAAATTGTATTTATAATCAAAAAAATATGAATTATTACATTATACAGAAATAAAAGAATTTTTATAACTAATGTCGCTGAAGAAAAGTCATGGAAAGTGAAACAGCTTTTATACAAAGAGATGCGCGGAAATATTTAATTGAGAAAATGGATTAATTACTTGCATTTCTGAAGGGAATCAAAATTTTTATCATATAAAATATGAAGTAATTTAAAAAATCAAAAAAAAATTAAAAATTTTAAAATTTTTTGGAGGGCTAAATTTCAAATGGTTTTTTCAGGATCAATTTAATGGACCCAAAATTTTAAAAAAAACAACAATCAATATTTTTATTGTTAAAAGAAATAAAAATAATAAAAGAAATCATAAAGAAAATCAACAAGCAAACGGGAAAAAAGAATACCCTAAACTCAGATAAATGAAAAAAATTTTCATGGCAGTGCAAGCACAAATTTTTTTATGTTTGTAAAAAAAAAAACATTTACTTACGACAAAAAAAATTAGAAACAAAACAGCATTATGGAAAAAATCGCGAAAAAAAAATGAATATTAAAGGCTATAGTACCCAAAAAATAAAAAATGAAAATAAATTTTAAACATTAAAAAAAGTTTAAATAAAAATATGATACAAATAATAAAAAAACGGGCAGGGGTTTCGACCCCCCCGTGCATATGAAAAGAAAATTATTTTTTTTAAATTGAAAAAAATTAAAATTAATTTTAAAATAATAATTTTTAAAAATTTTATTACTAAATGCACAAGTTTTTCCTTGTTTAAAATTTTTTTAAATATCTATAAAAAAAAACTTTTTGGGAGGAAAATTTTTTTTTTTTTATAATATAAAATGCATTATTAAAAGGAATTGACAGTTTTAAATTGGGAGTAAACATAATTTAAAACTCTAATTGTATGGAAAAAAAAAACCCAAAACTGAGAACTGACAAAAACTATACCTCGTAAGTTTTTAAGTTTTTTTTAAAAATTTTGGGGGATTATTATTTTTATTTTTAGAAATTTTTGGGTTTATATAATTTCAATAAAAATTTACAAAAGTTTAGTTAAGGTTTTTAAAGAACAATATGGGGAAGATTTTTGGTTTATACTTAAATAATATCGTTTACCCCCAAATTTTTTAAAGTTTTTAATTTTACTAATTAATAATGTCATTTAGGTTCACAAATGGTTTTATTTAAAACAGAAAATATACCGACGAAAGAACGCATAAACCCCGTAAAGTTTTTTCAGTTTTTGAATGGGGGAAAAACCCAAAACAAAAATCAACAGCAAAAACACCAATATGTATAATAAATTTTAATCTGAAAAAAACACATTTTCTATTGAAGAAAGGGGAAACAAGAAAAAAATGGGCAAACAGAAAAAAATTTTAAAAAACGGGGTCAAAAAATTTATGAAAATTGTTTAAATTCGTATTCAGCAGAAAAGGCACGCAAAAAATTAAAAAAAGAAGCAGGATATTAGGGGAAAATATAGAAAAAGGGGGAAAAATCATAAAAAAAGTATTTAGAAAAAGTAGAGGAGAAAATTAAAATAATGCAAAAAAATGAGGAAAAAAAGGAAAAAGAAATAATTTATTAAAAGTTTTCTTGAAAAAGGGAAAAACTAAAAACCCAAACAAAAAGTTAAAGATTTAAAAATTTTTTAGTTTTTTTTTGGTTTTTTTTTTGGGCATTTTTAAAAATTTTAAATTTTGCAATACTTTTCTTTTTTTTGGGGTTTTAAAATTGCTTAATAAAAAAACCTTTTTTATTTTGTAACAAAAAAAAAAAAAAATAAAAAAAAAAAAAAGGGAAAAAAACAAAAAAAATAATACAATTCTTATTAATACATAAATATAATAACATCTTTATTTTACAAAATAAAAAATTTATAATACAAAATATTTGACATTTTTTTTTATCGAGATAGTAAATTACAGATTTCGTCACGAACACGCGTTCCTCTCACATCATCCTTATATTCCTTGCATTATCGATCATTACAATGGGTCTATTTTGTAATTCAATATCTGGATATTCGTCATTTAACTGTGGTTCAAAATAGTGTAAGTCTTGCACATTCGCAATGTTATGTAATACACAACATGCATGTATAACTCGTACCATTCGTGTATATCTCGCAATTTAAAATGGTATAACTGACGAAATCTTTGCTTGAGGCAGCCAAATGCATTTTCGATAAACAACTCTGCATGAGCTTAGTTTCTGGTTGAATGATCTTTGTGCACGGTTCAAGTGTCCGTTATCCTTATATGGAACAATCAATTGTTTCAAACAGGGATAAGCACTATCTCCCAACAGGTATAATTATCTGAAAATTATATTATATATGTATAATATATATATATATAGATATATATATATAATATATTATGTTTGTGTATGTAATATATATATGTATATGACTATGTTTCCAACCGAGAGTTCGAATTGGGTCAGAGTCACAGTCGGGTTATAGTTGAGCATTTTACGGTGAAAACACCAATAACTCTACCCTATAAAATTATTATTGGTGTTTCCACTGTAAGAGTGCTCACTATAATCCGACCCGATTCAAATGTTATATATATATATATATATATATATATATTATATATATATATATATATGTATGATATATTTATATATTGATATATTTATTTATATGATAAAACCAATTTTTTTCCACATTACCTCCACAAATATATGTAGATCATTATATAGTGTTAAATTTTTTAAAACTCTTGCATCGTGAACGGAACCTGGATACCCAATAAATACGTCAATAAATTTCATGTCATGATTAACTGTCCCTTGCACTTGAATAGAAAAATATTGTTTCCGATTTATATAGGAATCAGGATCTTCAGAGGTTTGTCTATTCTTATTTGAGAACCATCGATAGCACTTAAAAAAATTTCAATAATGAGAGATTTCAATAAGCAAAATATTTTTATTAAAAATGTGAGAATATACTCTTATATATTTACCAATTATATTAGGAAATCGTTTTTGTTGTAGATAAAAGTTTGAAGTTTGTTCTTTTTCGAGATCAGTGGGTATTTAATAATATTAGGCGCTAAAGCTAAAATAAAATCGGTTTACTCTTGATATTACTGTATGTAATGCACTTATTGGTTATTCCGAATCTATCTGCTATATCTCGGATAAGATCCTGTTTGATGACCCACAAAACCATATAAATAATAATATGTTTTTCAGCGCTAATTTTATATTTTGTACACGTTTAAAAAAATACACAAAATAATAAAATATTTTTATTTCATTTTTTAAGTATTATTTTTACTATTTTGTTGCTGTGTACCATATATCTAAAGTTAAATAGATTTCGTTAAATACACATCTTGTATAGAAGTAAATATTTCCGACACTGTAAATTGGTCTATAATTGATATGCTGCTCTTCTTGACAAACGAAATGCATGATAAAATCACGTTATTATAATTATGAAACAATATGTTCGATATAATTGTTTATTTTCACATGTTCAATTCTTTGCACTAATCCGAAAATTGGATTGTGTAACATGTTGTAACTCATAAAATCTACAAATAAAAAATTTTTTTTTTCATCACAAAGAATCAATAAAATCTTTTAAAGATCATCGCCCATGTTAAATTATTACCTGACGCGGGTTTTTTAAAATTTACTTGCTCAAAAATAACATGCCCCCTTGCTTGAAAACTAGTTCCGTTCAGTGCATGCAGTATAAAACTCAGTGTAGCAATAAAGAACAAACCTTTAATATTTCCCTTTCCGGGGAAAGGGATTTGCATCCCTGTAGGAAGATTTAATCTTCCCTTTTTTCCTTCTAAAAAGCCAAAATAAATTTTCAGAAGAAAAAAAAACCCCCCCATCACTATTACCACCAAAAATGTTTTCCAAATATCAACTAGCGTAAAACCTATATTTTTTTAATTCAAAAATTGCTGCCATTAGCAAAACACTAAAGGGTTTTCTTAAAATTTGAAAAAATATTCAAGCAAGCCAGCTAAAAAAATTATGCATATATTGAAGTTAAAACGAAGAAACTGGTTAGTGTCCAGATTCAATGGAATAATGTCTGTAGAGTCGCTTGGTAAGTTGTAACTTAAGGCCATTAAAAGCACTAAAAAGATAGAAAAAATTATCTGAAAACCTATGGTCAATAAAATATTAATGCTAAAAAGTAATGAGAAATTCACATTTGAACATAATGCGGAGGAATTGTAAATGTATGTAAAAAAAATATAATGTGTGCAATATATTTGTAAAACAAAACTCGATTCAAAGAAACCTATTTAAAAAATATACATACAATCAGTAAAGTAGTATATTCTTTCTTGTATATATGTAAACTTATTACTAAGTAATGCCAGTATTGATTATGTGCATAGAACGCTTCCAGCATTTACCTAATGGCATCGCAAATAAAATTTATTAGTATGCCTCCCGCTACACATCTTCTTTCTTCACAATTCTAAATCAAATAGCAAAATAGCAAAATGTAAAACTATAGCAATAAAATAATAATCAACAATACGTTTAAAAAAACATACTTTAAAAAGACTTGTTCCAAAGTAATTAACGACACACTTATTCCAGTGACTCCTAATTTTTGCTTTTGACTTTCTATTTTATCCAATGATTGCGGCAGAGAATCAGTATATGGCACATTGAATATATCTTTTCCGTATCAACACAAAGCTGTTGCGTCCTCAAATCAAATTTACTTATAACTTTTTCGGGAACGCACCAAGACTTTATAAATAAAAACTTCTATATGACCGTGACCTAATAAAAATTATTTATCAAGTAACGATTTAAATTATCACACACACATTTAAAAGTGTCACATTTAAAAATTAATAAAACAATATGCTACCATAATATTTTAAATAAAATATTCAAGCAAGAAACAGCTAAAAAGGTTATGTGTATATTGAACTGTTGAAGTGAAACGAGAAAAAGGTTGTGTCCATTTGCATAAGCCATGGCATATGGCATAAGAAATTCATTCATCTTTACGAATTTTTTGACCCCTTATGTTTCATGCGCTGTGCGCATGCCAAGAATAGGAGAAAGGTTAAAAATAGAGAATTCTGATTGGTTTATTCCTTAGCTTTATGGCAAAAGTCTGTGCTTCTAGCTTAATACAATTAATGGATGAAGTATTTCCCCGCAAGAAGAAATGTTTATTAAATATACTCGATAAAGCATGTTAGTGACTACAAAGCTAAAAATTGGACATATCTTTCAATGCACTTAGAGTTTTATTTAATCAAGTTACTGAAGTGACAATTAGAAACGTTTTCTATCTGTAGAAGCGCATATTACAAATGTTTTCATTGCCAATAAGTAATAAAAATGCAAAATAAACCTTAACAAAAACCTAAAAGATTATCCTCCTCTAAGAAGATGTAAAATCTTGTTTTCTAATTCGCTAGAAAAGATTTGAATAAAATTCACAAGAAAGAGTATTTTTATACAACTTCAAAACTCTACATATTTAATACAAAATGTATATAGTTTCCTTACCAATACAGAAATTCCCCTACGTCTTGTAACACTGGCAGGAGGACCTCTTTATATTCCCGCGCGGAGAGTATTTTGAATGCTGGTAACGTCCCGCGCTGCGGCTACTAGCGGCGACGCTCGGTAGTACTTGTCCGAGCAGTGCCCTCACGACTGTGCGCTCTCGTGGCTTATTTTTGTCGCCACGGGTACTATCAGAGAGAAAGATCTTTCTCTCTGGTACATAAACTGGAAGTATACATCAATTTGATGAAAAAAAATAACGATTGTAAGAAAATTAAAATAATTAGCGCAATGCAAAATGCAAGTATGAAATGTTTATTATTTTATTATTATTTAATTTTCATTACATAAAAATATACTAGATAACAACAAGCGCGCGTTTGCGTGCGCTAGACAAATTTTTCTCCGCGAGTGTACATAATTTAATTCGCCTAATTTCTATTACGAAATAATTTTTATTTGCCGTATTTCTTTTATGTAAATAATTTAATTTTTATTTTTTACTATGTACTTTAATTTTAATTTTTGAATTTCTATTGCAATAATTTTAATTTCCCGATTTCTATTATGTAAATAACTGAAATTGTACCTAATAGAAATTTGGCCAATTGAATTTATGTACAAATAGAAATTCGGCGAATTGAAATTAAAAACATAATAGAAATTAAAGGGAATACTTATGTATTGTACATAATAAAAACTTGACTAATCAAAATTTAAAACATAATAAAAATTCAAAAATTAATATTATGATACAATGAAAATTCAAAAATAAAATTATGTACATAATAGAAATTAAAGCGAATGAAAAATTATGTATTAATACACAGAGAGAATTTTCTTTTAAAATTTACCTGAAAATCATGGTAAACGGGGAAAATATAGTTTTGAAAAAATTTTTTATAAGAATTTTTGATTAATATTTACCACAATAAAAATATTAATATCTACCATAATAAGATATAAAATATACTCGATTAATTTTACTATGAAAATAATATTTTTTATTGTGGTAAATATTAATCTAAAAGAAACTTATAAAATTCTTCCAACACCATATTATTCCACAATTACATAATTTTCAAGGTAAATTCTAACAATGGGGAGAAAATCAAATTGAATACTTAGAACGTCGCTAGTGATATTTAAAATGGGAACGGATATATTAAATTCGACCCAAACTAGCCAAGAAAAATTTTTATTTTTTCCAAACGTTTCGACCATCTGTTTTGGTCCTTTTCAAGAAAAAACCCCTAGAATGATACAAATTAAAAATTAAAAGATAAACTTTTTGTTTGTTAAACGCAGAATTAAAATTTACATACTTTTTAATAAAAGGCGGGTTAGTTGACAGTTGTCATTATTAAAACATGATAATTATGGGAATTTTTTAAAAACATTTGAAAAAACTTTTGGAAGAACTTTTGAAAGAAAGTAAACCGCATCTTATCGTATGATAGTATCAAAAATGAGTATATAGAATTATACGATCTTTATAATTTTTGTCATAGATGTTTAAATTCGTGTTTTTATGTGGGTTTAACTGTATTATTAACTTTTTGATAAAAAACATTTTCTGCGATTTCTCTCTTTCTAACATGTTTTTATTATGGAGAAAATAATAGGAAAATTAATTAATAAAAAGGCTCGTATAAATTAACGAAATTAAAAAAAATAAATATTGTAGGCCAAATAAACGAGCAAAAATTACATAAGATCAAAAAGATTTATTAATAATTAATCTCATTCCATTAAAGAAAACAATATAAAACGTAAACTTTTCGACTGCACTACAGTCTTCTTCAATACATAAACTCAAATATTAAAATACAAAGTTAACGTTTCTTCGCTGATGAAAAAATGGATGAGTAAGACGATTGGTCGAGATTCCAAGTTTTGCGACATTTAATCATGTGTGGATATTTACGCGAATTAAATTGTTATCAGCGAAGAATCGTTAACTTTGTATTTAAATTTAAGTTTTATGTATTGAAGAAGGACGGGAGGCAGTCGAAACGTTTACGGTGTACATATATTGTTTCTTAATGGAATGAGAATTTAATTATTAATAATCTTTAGATTTAGTAATTTTTCTTGGGTTTAGTTGGCTACAATATTTATTCTTTAATAGGAGAAAAATTTTCTCCGTCTAGAAATTGCCAAATTATATCTATATGCATAATTTTCTTCGGATCGAACCCTCGGGGACATCAAATTTTTCAAAAGTTTTTTTTAAATTTCCTTTAGTGTTTACGCCAAGGAAACATGAAACAAACGTGTAAACTCGCCGCTAATTGGCGTGTACATCGCCTATTTTCCTGGTCCTCGGGGACCCCATGGGTGCCCCCCCCCCGCGCTCCGAAATTCGCGGCCCCCTCGATCATCCTCGAGACCAAATTTTTCGGGGAAAATTTAAACCCCTTTTTGGGGGAAAAATTTCCCCGAAAAATTTCGAATCTTTTTAGTAATAACGACGCTTTTTTTAAAATTAAAAAAAATTTCATTACTTAAAAAACAGCGTGGGGGGGAGACGTTTCCCCTTGCTGATCAAAATTTAAAAATTTTCCCCGGCAATTCGAATCTGCCTGGCAATTGTTAACCAATGAAACGACAATAAGCAAGCGTTAACTATGCCCCTTTTACACGGTTTTTTTACCCTTTCCCGGTAAGGGAAAAGCGGATTGTCAGCGATTTGCAAAAAAAATTGCGCGACCCCAGTGTTGATCTTTACCCGGCGTTAAAAATCGATGTCCCGTAGAAAATGGGACGCCCCTTCTTGTTTATCCCAATAACGCAAAAGTTTAGCGCGAGAAACCCGTACCGAATGGAATTAAAGGGGAAATTAAACAAAATGACCTTCTTTTTAGGAGTTTTAATGATTTTTTAAATTTCCCCCGGGATAGGGTTTTTGGGGCGGACTTTGCCGTTCAAGAAAGGGACCCCGGTTTTTCGAAAAATAAATAAACCGAATACCGCGTTGGAC
Organism: Nylanderia fulva; assembly: GCF_048542155.1. Lineage (NCBI taxonomy): Eukaryota > Metazoa > Arthropoda > Insecta > Hymenoptera > Formicidae > Nylanderia > Nylanderia fulva. The sequence continues at coordinate 3,730 of NW_028189749.1, read as the reverse complement.
CGGTCGACATTCCAATACCTCGCGTTCGAAATCACGGGTTTGCCGACGCTTCAAACCGCGCTTTCGCGGCCGGTCGTTTATATTCGAGTGCTTCCTTCGCCAACGAAGTTTTAAATCACTCTGCTCGCTGCTAAAACAAGGTCGCGCCGATCAAAACCCTAAGCCTCCCGCGCTTGGAACTGAAACGCTATCGTCCTCCTCAGCCGGGGTAATCAAGTGGACCTTGACATCGTTGAAATTACCTCCGATTCAAATATACGGATGGACGGATTCGACCATCGCTCTCGCGTGGTCCGTCAACATCCATCAAAATGGAAACACCTACGTGGCTAACCGCGTATCCGAGGTTTCATACCGGGCTGGATTCCGTTTTTTGGAATCACGTTCCGTCTCGCGATAATCCGGCGGACTGTGCCTCGCGCGGCTTGACCGCCTCAGAGCTCGGACTCACCCGCTTTTGGTGGAACGGTCCACGATTTGGCTTCAGAAACCCTCAATGCGTGGCCGATTTGAATGTCTCAGCTCCGCTCGCTCTGTCACCGATCAGCAGGGGTCGGTGGAAAGAAGACGGCCTGTGACGCCCATGTTCAAGAGGCCGAGGGTTGGGAACTCCCATATAGGTTCTCCACTTGGACCAAGCTTGTCCGCGTGACTGCCTATATGAATCGCTTTATTCATCGTGTAAAAGAAAAGAGCGCGTTCGTCCCAACAATCCCCCTTTTGAACGCCGACGGGTTTAGGAGGGCGGAACTCTTTGGTTGCGCTATCTGCAAAAAGAGATTCTTCGAACGGGAAACGCGCTCACAAAGAAAACGGCACCATACCGCATTCGAGTCGTTGAGCAGATTGAGTCCTTTTCTAGGAGAGGGGCCCCTTTACTCGTCTGGCGGGCGGTTGACGAATTCCGCGCCAGCTATGACGAGCAACATCCTATAATAATTCCGAAACATCACTTATCCGATCTCTTAATTGATCGCGCTCATAAATCCACGCTCCACGGGGAACACAGCTAGTACTCCGTGTGCGCGTCAGCGATTTCTGGATCATTGGAGGCCGCAGCTCAGTAAAGGCCCAATTCGAAAATGTGTTAGTCTGCCCCTCGTCAAGCGGCTAAATTGTCTTCTCAGTTCATTTGGGCGACTTCCAGCGCTGTGTCACCCCTTCGGCGCCTTTTACTCATTGTGGGATTTATTACGCCGGCCCACTCCAAAGTAATTTCATTTCGTCGGCAGAGGGCAAAAGGCCAAAAAAAGGTATATATCGCTCTGTTTGTTTGTCTTGCTACAAGGGCGATTCACCTCGAATTGTGGAAGATTACTCAACGCCCGGCTTTCTTGCGCCTATCAGAGGTTGGTTCGCTAGCCGAAGAGGTCTGGGCCCCGGGCACATGTATAGCGACACGGCACAAATTTTCATGGAGCCAACCACGAACTCCATCGAAATTTCAATCCTTATCGAAGGATGCTGAATTGCGAAACGCGCTCGCAGGCGACGGAGTGAACTGGCATTTCATTCCCTCCGCCGCTCCCATTTCGGCGGCCTTTAGGGGGCCGGAGTCAAGAGCCTTTAAAACGCATTGAGGCCCCGCTGTTGGTTCCCACACACTTTTGAGGGCTGAACTCGGACGTTCTATGTAAAATAGAAGGTGCCTTAACTCCGACCAATCGCTCCGCTTAGTGACGACCCGGGGTGACTTGTCGGCGCTCACCCCGGGTCACTTTTGATTGGACGGCCCCCTCGTAGCCGTTCCGGAGGAATCGGTACTCGCGATCGACCCGGTAGGCTCTCGCGATGGCAACTAGTCCGTGCCATGCAGGAAACCGGTGGCGTGCCTGGTCACAGGATTATTTACATTCGCTTCAACAGCGAACAAGTGGTGCAAGCAGTCTCCTAACTTTGCAAAAGGCGAGTTAGTATTAGTTAAAAGTCCCCTGCTCCTCCGAGCAAATGGGAGCTTGCCCGAGTTACAGCAGATCCATCCTGGATCTGATGGACTCGTTCGAGTTTTGACCATACGCACCGCACGGTCCACATTGAAACGACCTATTGCGCAATTATGCCGACTGCCAATACGTGTAACTCTAACGCGTCCGACGGATAAAGCCGCTAACTTTTAAGAGTTATGTAAACTTCGAGACGACTTTTCAGCGCGAGTCGTCTTCACCTGTATGTTTGTAATCATCTTCCTCGACGATCGTTCCCGCTTCGTTTAAATTTATTTCGCATTCGTTGCATACGAGGCGGGCGGTATGTTGAAGATTCGTTCTTCGGATCGAATCCTCGAGGACGATCGAATTTTCTAGAATGTTTTTTTTGTTAAATTCCGTAGTGTTTACGCCAAGGAAACACGTGAAACCAAAGTGTACACTCGCCGCTAATTGGCGTGTGTACATCGCTGTTTTTCCGATGGCCCAATGAGGCCCCCCGTGGGCTGCCGCCCACGCGGCTCCAAAATTCGCGGGGCCCCCTCGAGTAGTCCCGAGAAGCAAAGGCCCCGAGAAACATAAGTTAGGTCGCGACGAATTTGTAGAAAAATAATAAATAAATTAAAACCCGTTCAAACGGTCTTTTGACCCGTTAACCCGGCACCCTAAAACGTTAAATCTTATAAAAATATCATTACAAAGGGCTCCCGCCAAGGGGGGGGGGGGGGTTGGGGGGGTTTCTTTCTTCATACGTTAGTTTTAAAAAAAAGAAAACAATATCTACAAAAGGGCTGCCGACAAGGGGGAAAGGGGGGGGGGGGGTTTTGCGTTTTTCCCATACGTTATTGTATATTTAAGAAAATAATCAAATTCAAAAAGGGCCACCCGTTTGGAGCCCCGACAAAAAGGGGGGTTTGCGTTCTTCCCCATACGTTTCTGTATATTTCTAAAAAAATATAATAAATTCTAAGAAGGGCCGCTTGGATCCGGGCCGAAAATCAGTTCTTAAAAATAAGATAATCAAATTTTAAGAAGGGGCCCCACCGTGGCATACGCGACAATAAAGGGGGGATACAGATCTTAAGAATTTTTAAGAAATACCCGCGCCGAAAAACAGCGGCTGCAGGAATTTTTTAAAAAAAAAAAGCGCCGAAAATTTTTGTCATCTAAATTTTTTTCGTTGTACGTTGACGAACAAAGGGGTTGGGGTATAAACGATGCCGCGCCGGGGGATAGTACCCCTGGCGAGGGGCACGCTTTTTTCAAGGAAAAATAGCTGTGAGAAAAAAGTTAGTGTGCAAAAAAAGTTATTTTTGTGCAGTCAAGAAAATTTTTTCAAAAAAAGGAGAGCGCCCCCCAAAATCATGCGAGGTCATGGAAAGGGGTGTTATAAAACTGCGAGAGATGGTATAGAATCTCGTGAAGTTTATGTGAAAAAAAAGATGACCCATTATTTTAAAAGTGAAACGGGACTTTGTTTTGCAATCGTAAGAAATCGCAACTGGTGTGCAAAAAAAGCATACAAGTGATGTTGCCTATTTCCCGGAAATTCACGAAAATTTTTTGGGGACTGGTGGGTTATCAATGCACCAGATGTTAAAGACACAAGCGGTCGCAGTTTCAGCGTGCTACAAAAATTTCGCGAATATTTTATGTGGGAAAAATTTTTTTTGCCGACGGATATGCCCTTTACCATCGGTTTCATGCAAAAAACATATCTATATGATTTGGCAAGAATGAGGGAGTCAGATAGGAGAGAACCCTCCCCACCCCCATCGTCGTCATCGCTCATCGCCAGATTCTGT
>NW_028189748.1:0-12894 GCF_048542155.1 Nylanderia fulva | reverse complement strand
TCCCTCGTACAGATTCAAGCGCAAGCATCGAACATTGGTATCGACCCGCCGACGTTACCCCCGCGATCGCCGAAAGACTCTGGCTACCGTTTTACAATCGTTTAAGATTGCGGGCCCGGCAAAGTTCAAAGTAGGTGTCAAGTACGCGTCAGCAAGTAAAAAACAACTTTTCGAAAGGGATACACGCCAAATTGGACAAACTGAGGTGTTTAAGATTGTTAAAGTGCAGCATACTAATCCGTAACAATCTCTCGAGGATTATCGCAAGACATCTATCGCTGGAGCGTTTTACGAGCACGGCTGCATCGCGAAAATTTGTCCGGATGTGTACCTCGTGGAGAAAATACTGCGCAGGAGGGGTGACGGGGTTTTACGTGAAATGGCTGGGTTTCGACAGTTCGCACAAACTCTGGATACATAAAAAAAATGTTATTTAATGTTTTATTCTCATTGTAACATAATATATATTTAACCATATATATAAAATATATAACAAAAAATATAAAAAACCACCCCAATGTTAAAGTCGACCAAGACTGGAAATGATTATTAAAAAATTATTTAAAAATAAACAACAACGTTTCGGCTGTCATTGCAGCCCTTTCAAGTAATCTATAAAAAGTCAATCAAATAATTTAATTAATTACACTTATTCGCAAAAATTTAATTATACATTTAAATACAAAATGTGTTACTACCAAATTTAAAACAGTAATAAACTTCTATGCAAACTACCGACAATGTTAACCCGCTTGTTTTGATGAACATGTAAGACTGACAGAAGTAAGCACTTTTAAAATAGATGTTAACTGTTCACAGAATCTTAGTCACTAAGCGTTAAGAAGATAGAGGGCGAAACTAAATGTGGGCTTTTGTAATTTAAATGTCATAATAAAGTCAATAAATAAAAATAAATAGGGGATATAAAATAAAAATAAATTAAAAGTAAAAATAAAAATAAAAGACTTAAATAACGTCAAGAACACGATCATAAATCCCACGAAATTCTCCGTATCTTTCTGTAAATTAATACTTTTTCCTTTTTTTTTATGTAAAACATTTTTTGCAATTTCTCTTTTTTTGTCTGTTTTTCCTCATGCAGAATCCCGAGAATCCCAACGGAAACTCCCTGATCGTTGCAAGTCCGATGTAAACTAACGACAGAATGCAATGTCTTGTCTTTTTTTATGTTATTTCTTGTTCTTTAATGCGCGTTTCTAAATGTCTCTTTGTCTGTCCTATATAAGCCGAATCGCCCAATTTGCACAATCAATTTTATAAACAAAATCATTTTTTTAAGTTTTCGATCCCAATTTTACCTCTTTTTATCAACGTGTCCAATTTTTTTGGGGCCGTATACAAAAGCAAACAATTCCCACTTTATTGATGCAACGCGTAAAATTCTCGCTAAGATCTTTAAGTAAGGTAAACAATGCAATTTCGCGTATCAAATTTATTTCGATTGGGCGAGTAAGATTTCTGCCAAATTTTAATCGCTCGAAGTCTTTTATTGATGTTTTGTTAATAATTGTTAACGGGTAACAATTATTAATAAGGATTCTTTTGATTAATTAATTTTTCTTCATGAAAATAGGGTCAGCGAGTAAAATAGCCCTATCAACTAGGCTGTAATCACGCTAATTTTATATCTCATGGAGATTTGACGAAAATTAATATAGCGGCCTAAAAAACGTAGGCTTTCGGTACCAATTAGTCGTCAATCTACCACCGATACGTATAAACTTTCGTATCCAAAAAACTCGAGAACAATTTTTCTCGTTCGAACGTAAACTATAGTCGATGTGGAAACCATTGAACACGAAGCATATCCTCAATTTTTCCTTTCGGAATAATTGAAAAATATCATCGACGTACCTAAAATAAATAGGTTTCGAAATCCAATTTGGGCCAAACAGTATGATTCCAAATGTCCAAAACCCAATGTCAGAAAGAATCGGAGACAATGGAGACCCCATCGGAACCGAAACCTGTTCGTAAATTTTCCGTCAAAAACAAGCTCTTTGGGAGCGCTAACCGGTCAATGGCGTGTAAAAAACTGCGCAAGGCTAAACGAAGTACTTTTGTGAATGTCATCCCATCGGGTTTTCTATTGCTTTTTTAATTTAAATTCCCAAGGGGTTTTTAAAAAGTGAAGTCACGTCCAACGAAATCATAACTGGCGTCGTCGAGTTCTTGTCTTAATAATCTCCCACAAAGGACCGACTATCCTTGACTGAGATCGAGGTTTTTTTGACTGCTTTTTGTAGTATCTCACTCAAAGGATGCTATGGTAAATAGGACTTCCTACAGTTGAAATTATGACGCGGAGAGGGTAACCTACCTCTGAATCTTTGGTAAACCATACGCACGAGGCAAATTACCATTGGGACACCTCAATTGTCTTGTATGTGTTTATCGTCTATTAATTTATTATCAAACCCAAGATTTTAATAAATTAGCAACCCTCGTGCTCATGACTTCAGCGGAGCCCTTTTAAGTGATCTATACGTAAAATGTCTTTCAATAAAAAATTCATTTTCTCAACGTAGTCTGTCCGGTCCATCATTTACAGTAACCAGACCTTTATCAGCTTTAGTTGCAAAAATATTTTTGTTAGATTTCAAAAATTTTGAGCAGTCGGGAGTATTCTATACAAATGTAATTATCGATGTAACATACATGTTTTTGTTTACTCAAAAACTTGTGTACCGAACTCGCTATCGAAAATCTCAAATTTCCGGGTTGTCACTGGGAAACTTCCTATGTTTAACTTCAATATTCTTTATGTTTTTCTAATGCAAAAAATTTTCCTATCATCTTTTACTTCTACAAATGGGTACCCCAAAAACTTATCACCCAAACTGAGAAACCTCATCACCGAATCCGGAACGCGGACGATTGCGTATATTTACAATCCATTTGCGGTATCTATTTTTATCAATGGTCCGAACCCATAATACTGGCGACAAATTTGTTAAAATTGTTTCTTAATTTTTGATTGACCCATAATTATTTGATGAACTTTTATAGATGTACTTAAAAAAGCGCAATGACAGCCGAAACGTTGTGTTGTATTTCAAATAATTATTTATAAAAATTATTGCCAGTCGGGTCGACTTTAAACATGAGGAGTGGTTTTTATTAATTATTACTGGCAACTTTAAGGGTATTATTTAAAAAATATATACTTCTCATTAAAACATCCTCACAATATAATAAATATAATAAATATATAAATATAATTTACAACGGTATCATAAGTCCCACAGCAAGGTGTCGGTCGATTTAGGTACGACATACCGTTGGTTTATCGTAGGGAACTTAGAGCAATTTTTGTTCGCCCGATGGTATACACTTTATGCCCTTCGATCTTAGCATGACTGCTGGGCGCGTCATTTCAATTTCGTCTTAAGGCAACGCGTATATCGTCGAATGTTATACTACGCGCTACGACGTTACTTTGACACCTTTTGCCTTTTTTGTGTCCTTTTACCATCCACCGCAAAGCATACATTTTTTGCTCTAAGCCCGACGAATTCGGTCTTACGCGCCGTTATTCTCATCTTTCATCAGACCCGGCACTTTTTTCGCGAGTGGTATACCGTACGCATTATTCGCGGCGTAGTCGCTGGTATCGAATCGAGCGATATCGGGGGTTCAAATTTCATAGACATCCCGACATTTTAATTTTATATATTAAAATATCTGTGTGGTGTACATTACTCTACATTTTCACGATAGAGCGGTGACATGTATTCGTGGTGAAATTCTAAAAACATACTTTTGATACGTCGAGGGATGCACATGCCGACGTAGATTGGTTTGTAGATTTTAACTTCGAGTTTGCGTAATTCTATGGCAACTAATTTTCCGAAAATATGCTTAGTACATGTAATTTGGTTTAGCGATCATTGGCCTCCGCACCGTACCCTCCCGTCCATTTTGTTAATAATTTTACATCCACTAATTGCGCACATTTTCCATCGTCCCTTTCCAAATACCGCATTAATTAATCATTTATATAAATTTTTTTCAAAATCGTTTTTTGCCTCGTGTTCTAAACTGTGTTTGAGTTCGATGTATTTTGAAGCCACGCTGACGCGTGAATTGTAGTATGCGATATATTTTTGTTATGCGTAAACCCGTGGCGCGTTTCACTGCTGTAGATTACGATAGTGTATTACGTAGCACTTCTTATCGTAAAGCGTTGCGAGGAGTTTATACTCCCGCTTGCCGGGCGGCTTATCGCGGTCGGGCAAAAACGGTAGGTCATTTGCGCGTCATGAAGATGCCGCGATACTTAAATCTACTTCGAGAACATACCCTATAGGCGAATCGAACGCGATAGATGATACGTCAAAATTCGATTATCGTCGACCCACCGAAAATCGGCATACGGCAGGGTTTTGACACATTGCCATCCGTACAATTATTTACATCGAATACATGAGGTACGATGGGGGTTTCGATGGGTCTTTTACGATTGCATGTACTTGTTATTAGCCGGGGTATCGGCCTTAACATTGACAAACGGCCGCCGCGTATACTCGTTCGACAAACATTACCATGTCAATGTCTGTTAAATTAAAATTTATATTCGTATGTTTAACATGGCGTTCCATGTATACCGGGGAGAGTATAATAATACGCGGATCGAGTCCGTAACTTTTATACAACTATCGCGAAAATTTCTCAAATATACGGCAATAACAAGACATCAATTTTTAAATATAAATTGCTTATTCGCCTAGCGTTCAAAGAGAGAATCGGCTCCAGACGGTCTCGGCGTGCGCGTAATCACTCTCGGATACTGTGTCGCCGGTTAAGGAACTGTAAATGAGTCGCGCGGCGGGGTAAACGTGTGTCTTGTAATCTGTCCACGCAGTCAATGTATTCGTACGGAAAGACGCCCTTCCGGTCAATAAATTAAATTTCACTAGTAAATTTTGATATTCCGAATGAAAAATTTTTAGTTTTCTTTATCCAAAAATGCCGCTAATTTCGGACTAGCGAGAAAATTGTACGAATTAAATAAACCGTAATTTGATATAATTTTTCAAATTTATTATTTTGGTCAATCTAACAGTCTTCGAGAATGAAAGTTTTTTCCTTGTTATCGGCATTAATTCGATTTCCCCTTCGAACGCGGGGGCTAGTCCTCGATAATAAAATGTCGTCGTAGCCGGACAATTGTAAAAGACTATAGGGATACAAAATGATTCTTTGAATTTAAGTTACAATTTGAATGCGGGGGGACCCCTGTACCGCCCGGTGAGGTGGGCAATGATTGCGGAGCGGTATCTCTTCGTAAAAACGGTTTCTCACAAATGTAAACAATGCGTCGCGGTGCGAAATTTTAACCCACTCGTCAGGCTTTTAAAATTTACCATGGGGACATTGGTCGTTAAAATATTTTTTACGCGATTGCAAAATTTTAAGCTTTTCGCGAACCATGCGACGCAATCGACACTACGGCGGGAATTGTACCGGACAACGAACTGTCGTACGAACACTGTACATAGTATGCGATGCGAACCTTGATGGTGTTTGATGATTTTTGGCATCTTCGGTCTTTGCTAAACACACTCGAGGTCGGCGTACACTACAAACGGCACCGCTCCTTCCTCGTGTAGGTTTTCGAAGCTGAGCCACTTGTCCTTGTCGCGGCAACCGGTTAGCGCAGTCGTTCATTTCCCGCAAACTTCCGTAGGGGCCTGCAATGGTCCTCAGAAATAGAAATAATGTGGCATCTGTTAAAAAAAAAATAAAAAATAAAAATTTAATTAAAATATTTTAAATATAATTTAAGTTTACTATATACTTACCGATCACAAATAAATTTTCTACTGTCAGTCCGGCCTAAATTTTTTTTAGAATATAGAAAAGGAACTATTAGCAAATTTACAGCGAAAATTTTTTCAGGCCTTACATAACGGTAAAAATTTTAAATTTGGTCACGGATCAAAACCTTTTTTTGTGGCTACAGTAAAAAGACCCCTCTTCCCTCTGTCCGATGGCTCTAAAACTATTAGAATACTAGTTGATTTATTTACAAAGCAGGAAAATTAAAAACGCCAATGAGACGCCCTCTGCGAAACCTACCCCGACCCTATCCGAAATGAACGAGTCCTCCCCTCTCAAAAAATACAAAGTTTGTCCCCCCAATGAACTCTATTCACCCCCAAGAAGAAACGGGGCGAAAAAAACCCACGAATCACAAAAAAGGGGGGTTGCGGCGAACAGGTCCCTCACACCCCCGAAAATTCGAAAAGAGGAAACCCAAAACTCCCCCCCTAGTTCAGCGGGACAACACTCAAAAAACGAAACCGTTTGGCAAACTCCATTCCAAAGGGAGGAGTTTTAAAAACCCCGAAAACAGTCCTTCTTCCACGGGCCGCCGTAGGCCCCGCGGGAAAAATTTCCCCCGGACAATTCGCGCCCCGGGAAAGAAACCTTTGTCATTTTATAACGCAAAAGGAACACCGACGACAAGGGACCCAAAAATATTGCAAGTAGGAACTTTTTTGCCAAAATGACCAGAATGCAGTTTTGGGCAGGGAAGGGGTTAAGTCGCAGGGCACCCGACGCGAAATTTTCACTGCGGAAAAGGGAAAGAATCCCCGGCGTTCCCAAAAAAAGAAAAAAAAAGGGGAAAAGCAATTTACACTCGCTCTAGACTTTTCCCGAGATTGGGCTTGCAATCATCCGACATAAGGCAACGTTGACAATGTAGAGGGGAATACGTTAAAACCCTTTTAATTAAAAACTAGACGAAATCGACATAAGAAATTTTTGTACGAACGACAAAACGGCCCCGGGAAGGCCCAAAGGGAACAAATTCTTCCCAAAAAACATTTTTCCGCCGGGGGAGCGGGGGAAAGGGCATCACCAAAACTTACAATAGGATAAAAAACGCTACACTTGGAGCGGTAAAAAAAAACTGATGCCCAAAAATTTCATCAAAAACTGCCCGCGTTCTTTAAAAGAAATTTTTTGCTTTTAAAAACTAAGCAACCAAATGACCTAACCACACCCCCATTCGGCCCTTTAAAAAGTCCCATGGAATAATGAGTCCCCTCCCAACCACAAACCCAAAAATTACATCAAAAACTAAAAGACCGAAACCCAAATTCCCTTGCGTCCCCTTCGAAAAACAGGAGCGATACAAGTAGCAGAAGCTTTTACAAACGACCTCATTGCACTTCGGCCCGCCCAAAAGCGCCTCCCCCAGGGGGCACCTTTTAAAGCCCATGGGACGGGACCCCGAAAAAATTAAATAAAGATGAAGACCACCGGAAAACCACAAGCAAAAAACGGATCGGTAAAAAAGACACACCCCAGGTATCTGGGAAATCTGCCCAACAGCACCGATAGATTGCAAAAACATTACAACAATCTTTCCCCGCAATATTCCCAATTTTGCAAATTCACTGCAAAAGTGGCTCATATTGCTTTAAAATTGCGAAATTTTTAAAATGCCCTTTTTTTGGAAGATTGCAAAAAAATATTACAACAAATTGCAAAAATTTAAATTAATTTATTAAAAAAATTTATTGATTATTTTTAACTTTTTTTTATTGAAAATATTGCAAAAAATTTTTTTATTCAGTTTTAAACCCACCAAAACCCAAAGTTACGTTTATAATTTTTAGTTGTAATTTTCCACTCAACAAAAAATTGTTTAAAAATCAGTATTATATTTTTGATGGGAAATTAAAAATACAATTATATAGCTGTAACTTTGGTTTTGTGGGAAATATTAATATTTAAAATTAAAAAATTATGAATTTGGATTACATGTAATATTTCCAAAAATTTAAGTCATGTTGCTACAAGTGGCTAGAATTTTTGTGACCTATATCTCTCAAAGCTTATAATTTTTGCAGAAAATTGAAAACATTGCACGTTGCTGCAATATAATTGCAATTCGGTGCTGAGGGGAAAACCAATTTGTTGAAAAAATAGTGAAGGGGATAAAAAATTTTAAAACTAGATCGTTTTGTAAATCGAGCGTAATGAGGGACAAAATACACCCCGTACGAACTTTTTTTCGGGAAAATCGCGCGGGTCCCCTCGACGACCCAAAACCAAAAAAAAACATCTAACGAAAGCTATCACAAATTTAACCCCCTTTCAAAAAATTGCGCTTCCCAACACCCGCAGCGAAAATTTAAAAAATGCAAGAAAAGAAGTAAGAATACTCGAAAGAAAATCAATACGCGTAATTTAAGTTTAACGATGGGTTTTATTTACTAAGGGAACCTAAAAAAGGGAAAATTTGGGAACCCAAATAAAAAGGTCCTATAGGATAATAAAGATATGGGGTAAAAAAACGTTAATTAGCTATAAGCAATAGAAAGACTAAAAAACGTACATATGGACAATTAAAGCCCTCACCACTCAAGCCCCCCCCCTTTTGAAGACCCCCATAAAAACGAATAATTTCAACGCCCCAACGGAGGAGGGCCAGTAATCAACCAACCCGCTAAGATGAGGACTCTCGCTTCACCCGGGCAGGCCCTTTCCTGGCCCCACATCCACCCCGGACAATCGGTACGACTGCGGAGGACGGGGCCCCTAAAACATCACCCACTCCCCCCTTTTAGATATCAAGAGTGTAAAAACCGACGATCGAACCCTAAAAGGGGGGAGCCCCAAATACAAAACCCAACTCAGTAATTGTGCATACTCCCGCCTCCCAAAATGCAAAACGAGAAGACCGGACTAATTTTAGGGGAAATGACTCTCAAAAGCAGCGGTAAGAACGGGGGACGGAGAACCCACAAAGTATCGGAGAACGCCAAAAATTTGCCGAAAACAGGACCATATCCCTAGGGTTAACCCAGAAAATTTCGGGGATTAAGCCAAATGCAAAAAACCCAAAAGAGCAATGAAAATCGAAAAATCATTAAGACGACAAAAATGCAGCGGCCCCCCAGTTAGCGACGATAGGCTATGGGACGACGTATGGCAACCCTCAGTACGAATCACGAAGAAAATTGGAGCTGCCCTTGGATACAATAACTAAAGTGATACTTCCATTTGGCACTGCTTCCCGAAACGCAGGCGAATGATTGAGCCGAGGCGCCTCCCCCTTTTCTGGACATCCTCCAATTGACAATGTCACTTTGGACGATACGAATTTCCTCTACGGGAAAGGAAAAGCATATCGATTGTCGCCCAGCACTCCCCAAAGGAAACGCCAAAGATTTATACAGTACGGCGCCCTGACACAACCCTTTGCATTTCAAGGAAACCGGACAAAGTATGCGGATACAACCTTTGGCGGAACGGAAAATCCCAAGCTGTGTATTCCCAAAAGGGCCCAGGGGACATTCAAAAAACCCCTTTTCCAGGTCAAAATCGACAACCTCACTCTTTACATAGTAATTCAAAATTTTATACGTGAGAAACACCTAAGACCCAGCGACCCAAAATACAGGAATTATGGAGCAAAAAAAGTTGATGGAAAGGCAGATCCCCCTAACGCATTTTTTTTGCAAGCATAGCACCCGACGAAAGGCGAAAAGAATAATGAAGTCTCCAGGGAATACCCATAAGCTGAAATTATAACCCCCCCTCAAGTGTTTAAACCGTCAAAAGCCCCCCTCGACCACCGGGGGGTAAAAACGAATCCCCGTCATCATCAAAATAAGTCCCCTTCCTCTACCAAATCGAAGATACTTACTAAACCCGGAACATCGAGGGATGCAAAGAAATTTTTACCAACTCCCAAATACACAACACTGGATAAAAAACCGAAACCCGTGGATCGGTTTGGGAAAAGCCTACTATCGGCTTTAACCAAACCCCCCAGGAAGACGTAAGCCCGGGTTCACCCCCTTCCAAATTTTGGATTTTATACAACGAAATTTGATCCCCCTCTTCGCGACCCCTTTTCATGTTCCCCGTTTGGGAAAACCCTCCCTTTTCACACAACGCCCGGGGAGCAAGGGCAGGAAATTCCACGGCAGTTTTCCTTGCTGAATTTATTAGACAGAAAATTTTCACCAACAGCGGAAAATACCGGGGCCGGCTTGGGAAAGGGGTTTTTTAAAACTTCGGATTTCCCCACGGGGGGAGTACTTGGCACTTGTTACCTACGATTTAAAAAAATTAATATCGAACCCGATCCATGGAGCATCCACTCGGTGAGGGGGGTCTTTCATCACCGGGGGCTTTGGGCCTCGGTGACCAAAATCCTTTCCCCCTTGGCAGATCAGCCCGGGCGGAGAAAACAACGGAAAAAAGGGAAAAAAACCTGAAACCCCCCCCCCGAAAGAAGAAGAAAAAAACCCCAACCCCGCCACCAAACAAATCCTTCGATTAACGAATAGACCCGTGAAACCCAAACGTACGCATAGAAAAAATAAGTCCAAAAATTTTTTGGGAAAATTAAATTCCAAAATTTTTTTTTTTAAAGGGGGGGGTGTCCCGTCCCCGGGCCCTAAAATTTTTTTTTTTACTCCAATTTCCTTAAACGCATTGAAAAAAACGCGCCAAAGCCGGGCCCTGACGCTTAACTCCGCCCAAAACTAAGCGTGGGGCTTCGTAGGCCTAAAGGGTCCCACCCCGGTGAGAGCCCCCTACCCCGGAATTCCCCCCTTCCCGGCCCCCGCAGGCCCCAGCCGCCGAAAAAGAAGGCCTCAGGCAGTCCCGAATTTTGGCAGTTTTTTGCGCGCAAACCCAACAGATAGTCGCACCCCAATTCAACTCAAGTCCAAATCTAAAACCTAACTCTAATTTTAAAATTCAATCTGATAATATTCTAATCTAAATTTTTAAATCTAAAAACTAAATTTAATTTTAAATTTTTTGTCTCGAATTTTTACACTATAGAAAATCAGTGTTTCAGTGTGAAAACTAGGTTTTAGTATTTTTTCCCCCAAATCCCACTCCCTTTATAAAAACGATAGCGTTTAAATTTGTATACGGGTTTGAATTTAGATAATTCAAACGTGTTTTGGGGGAACACGTCTCACAGTAGAATTAACATTCAGCATTTGCCCAAAATAAGGATTGATAGTGAGGTCCCCGCTATCAACCCTCCTTATTTTATAAACATTAGAGGATGCATCAAATTCAATATGCCTAAAAGCGACGCCAGGGGGAAAAATCTCCCAAAACTACCCTTTTCGCGAATCAGCGACCGGGGAAATTTTTCAATTCCTCGGGTGGAAAATTTGGCCGATCCGTCGAAACATTTTTAACATTAAAAAAAAAAAACACGACGAACTCCCACAGTGGAAATGCAACCAATAACGTTCCCAACCACGAGCCTGCCGCCGCCAAAATCCCTAACGACCCCCCGCCGCACTCCCAAGTAAGGCCCGGGCACATCAAAAATGCTACTAAAGGAAGTGAAAATTTACGAACCAAGGAAACGCGCGTTAGCAAATTCAAGACGCTTCTACCACGGGAAAGAAAAATTCTGAAAAAATCCACGCATTTTTTCCCCTTTTTATCGTCAGGGAAATATAAAAAAAAGGTCGGGCTTAAAAAATAGGGTCGCCACCACTGCGGGGGCCACCCTCGGAATTCAAACCCGGAAAAACCAAAAGTTCAAACTCTTAAAATCTTTGTGTCTCAAGAAATAACTTGTAACCTACAACAAAGTAGTCATTTAAACAAAATCAATTTAGAACACTTCGATTTTCGGGCGTTACCCAAAATTACCACATGTTCTTTACCAACTTACCAGATATCCCCCGACATCGTTCTTTTACCGCGTTTTCGACAATTTACCGAAAACGTTTTTTTTACCGACTTTCCAACCTATACCGACAAAGCTTTCCAAAGGGGGTTTTCGACACCTTACTGGCACTTACCGGTTTTTTTGAACATTAGACGGTTTTCCGCGACTACGACTTTTTCCCATAAGCCGGGTTCACCCAAAATCTACGAGGAATGAGCATATCAATCCCATCACCTCAGTTCCCAAACGCGATAAAACCCCAATGGGGTACCCGGGGAGAATCGCATGATTCGCGTACCGTAATACGATGTGTCTCGGAAAAAACCGAGCTCTGATTAAATTTTCGAGCCGCGCCCCACAGACTAACACTAATTGTGTTTGCTCATTTTTGAGTCACGAGACAGACGATTTTTATCCGAAAAATGCCCGTGTTCGTCCTCCACGTACAGGATTGAGTGCCTGTCCTTCTTTTTTCCAAGACGGCAACGGGCGAATTTTTCGTTTCGATGATGTACACATTCCGGAGGTCGTTTCAGTTCAAACTTTTTAATTTTATTCACGTCATGGAAAATCAATGTTTTTGGGATTCGCACTGTTGTGTAATGGGAAAGAAGATTTCACCCTGTTTTCAGCAGGGGAAAAACGGCCACCACGACCATGCAAAACACGGGATTTTCCCCTGGGTTGCACTTAACCCCGTCTCTTTGCCATAATTTTTGCGGGTAATTGACGACATCCCCCCGCATTGGATTGTACTTATTTTAAAACACGTAAAAAATTTTTATCCGCGCAAGGGCCCCGCCCCTTCGCGTTTTTGGAAACCCTTTGCAATAGCGTGGGTCGTTAGCGGCGCTGTCCATTGCGTAAAAACGGACGTGCGAAGAGTTCAAAGTTTCCGGAACTTTTATGGACCTTGTCACCGGAACAAAATTTGCCTTGAAAAAAAGGGTTTACTTTTAAAAACCGTTGGGCTGTGCAGACCCTTCTCCACGTTCTCGATACAAAATTCCCGGGATTTTCCAAAAACTGACGCGGTTCGATGTGGTCTGGTTAATTAACCGCGCCGGCAGAACGGTACAACGCCTATCGATTTCGCGCCAAACTATCTTTGGCGTTTTTGCCGCCGCCCTGAACCGCCGCCCAGGGAGGATTCACCCCACATATTGCTCTGCAAGGCGCACCTTCCACCTCGAGTCCCC
>NW_028189747.1:0-12901 GCF_048542155.1 Nylanderia fulva | reverse complement strand
TTTTTTGGGGGGAAAATTTTTTGGAAAAAAATTTTTTTTTTTTTTAAAAAAAAAAATTTGGGTTTTTTTTTTTTTTTTTTGGGGTTTTTTTTTTTTTAAAAACAGGGGGGGGAAAAAAAAACCTAAAAGGGAAAAAATTTTTTTTTTTTTGGGGGGTTTTTAATTTTTTTTTTTGGGGGGGGGGAATTTTTTTTTTTAAAAAAAACCAAAATTTAAGGGGGGGGGGAAAAAAGGGTTTTTTTTTTTAAACATTTTTTTTTTTAAAAAAAAAACCCTTTTTTAAAAAAAAACCCTTTGGGGAAATTTTTTTTATGGGGGAATTGCCCCGGGGGGGGTTTTTTAAAAATTTTTTGGGGGTTTTTTTTTTTTTTGGGGGGGTTTTTTTTAAAAAAATTTAAAATTTTTTTTTTTTTTTAAAAAAAAAAAAATTTAAAAAAAAGGTTTTTTTTTTCCCCCAAAAAAAGGGGGGGGCCCTTTTTAAAAAAAAATTTTTTTTAAAAAAAAAAAAATTTTAAAAAAAAAAAAAGGGGTTTTGGGCGGGGGGGGGGAAAAAAGGGCCCAAAAAAAAAAAAAAAAAATTTTTAAAATTAAAAAAAAAATTTTAAAAAAAAAAATTTTTTTTTTTTCCCCCCCCTTTGAAAATTGTTTTTTTTTTTTTCCCCCGTTTTTTTCCCCGGTTCTTTTTTTTGGGGGAAAAAATTTTTTTTGGGGGGAAATTCGGGGGTTTTTTCCCTTTTTTTTCCAAAAAAGGGGGGTTTAAAAAAACGAAAGGAAAAAAAATTTTCCCCCCAAAAAAAAAAAAATTTTTTTTTTTAAAAAATCCCCAAAAAAAAAAATTTTTAAGGGGTTTTTTTCCCCCCCCCCCGGGGGGGTTTTTTTAAAAAAAAAAAACCCCCAAAGAAAATTTTAAAAAATTAAAAAAAATTTTTAAAAAAATTTTAAAAAAAAAAAATTTTTTTTTTTGGGGGGAAAAAAATTTTTTTTTCCAAAAAAAATTTAAAAATTTTTAAAAAAAAAAAAAAAAGGGGGGAAATTTTTTTTTTTTTTTAAAAAAAAATTTTTCCCCCCCCAAAAAAAAAAATTTTTCCCCCCCAAATTTAACCAAAGGGCCCCCTTTTTTGGGAAAAATTTTTTAAAAATTTTTTTTTTTTTTTGGGGGGCCCCAAAACCCCCCCCTTTTTAAAAAAAAAAAAACCCCCGGGGGTTTTTTTTAAAAATTTTTTTTTTTAAAAGGTTTTTTTTCCCCCAAAACCCCCAAAAAAAAAAAAACCCAACCCCCTTTCCCAAGGGGGGAAAATTTTAAAAAAAAATTTTTTTTCCCCCCCCCTTTTCCCTTTTTCCCCCCCCCCCTTGGGTTTTCCTTTTTTAAACCCCCCCCCCCCCCCCTTTCCCAAAAAAATTTCCCCCCCCCCCCAAACCAAAACCCCCCGGGGGGAAAAAAGGGGGGGAAAAAGGAACCCCAAAAACCCAAAAAAAAATTTTTTTAAAAAAAAAAATTTTTAAATGGGGGGGAAAAACCCCCAAAAAACCCAAAAAACCCCCCCTTTTTAAAAAATTTTTTTAAAAAAAAAAATTTTTTTAAAAAATTTTTTTTAAAGGAAAAAAAAAAAAAAAATTTTAAAATTTTTTTTTTTTTTTCCCCCCCAAAAAGGGCCCCCCCAAAAATTTTTACCAAAAATTTTTTAACCCCCAAAAAAAAAAAATTTTTGGGGAAAAAAAAAAAACCCCAACCCCCCCCGGGGGAAAACCGGGGGAAGGGAAAAAACCCCCCCTTTTTCCGCCCCCCCCCCCCCCCCAAAAAGGGGGCCCCCCCCCAAAAGGGGGCCCCAAACCGCCCCCCCCAAAAAAATTTTTTTTTAAAAAAAATTTCCCCCCCAAAAAAACCCTTGGAGGCCCCCAAAAATTAAAACCACCACCCCCCTTTTTTAAGGGGGGGCCCCCCCAAAATTTAAAATTTTTTTTTCCCAAAAAAAACCGGGGAAAAATTTTTAAAATTTTTTTTTCCCTTTTAGCCCTTTTTGGGGGGGCCCCCCCCCTTACCAAAAAAAAAAAACCCCCTTTTTTTTTAAAAAAACCCTTTTTTAAAAAAAAAAATTTTTTTCCTTTGGGGGGAAAAAAAAAAAAATTTCCGTGAAAAAAAAAAAAGGGGGGGGAAAAAAAACCCGTTTTTTAAAAACCCCCCAAAAAAAAAAAAAAAAAAGGGGGGGAAAAAAAATTTTCCCAAAAATTTAAGTCCCCTTTTTTTTTTCCCCCCCAAAAAAAAACCCCCAAAAACCCCAAAAAAAACCCCCTTTTAAAACCCAAACCCGGAAAAAAAAAGGGCCGGGGGAATTTTTTTTTTTGGGAAAAATTTTTTTTTAAAACCCGGGGCCCTTTTTTTTTTTTAAAAACCCGGGAAAATTTTGGGAAAACCCAAAAGGGTTTTAAAGTTTTGGAAAAAAACCCCCCCCCCCCAAAAAGGTTAACCGAAAAAAAAAAAAAAAACCGAAAAAAGGGGCCCCCCCCTTTTTTTCCCAACCTTTTCCCCCCTTTCCCCCCGGGCCCCCCCCCCCGGTTCCCCCCCGGGTCGGGGGTTTTTTCCCCGGGGGGTTTTTTTAAAAGGGGGGGCCCCAAAAATTTTTCCCGGGTTTTTAAAAAAAAATTTAAAAAAATTTTCCCCCCCAAAACCCCCTTAAAAAATTTTTTTGGGAAAACCCCCCCCCGGGGGCCCCCCTTTTTTTTTGGGGGGCCCCCCCCCCCTTTTTCCCCCCCGGGGCCCCCGGGGCCCCGATTTTTCCACCCAAAATTTTTTGGGGGAAAAAATTTTTTGGGGAACGGTTCACACAAAAAAAAAACCCCAACCCCCCCCCCCGGGGGGGGTTTTTTTTCCCCCCCCCGGGGCCCCCCCCCCCCCAAAAAATTTTTAAATTTTTCCTAAACCAAAAAACAAAAAAAACCCCCCCGGCCCCCCCAAAAAAGACACCCAATGTGAGGAGCATTTTGGAAGAATCACTACCCCCAAACCCTGGAAGGACGCTACGTCCCTGCGTTTTCCCTTTAGAAAATGGCCCCCCCCCTCGGACCTTGGAGGGCTCTCGATTCGCCCCGTTGAAGAGTTTTGAACGGCTCGAAAAGTCGTTTTTGAACCGACCCCCTCGGGAGCAAAGGAATACACCGAATTTCCTTTTCCCGTTTCGCAAAACAAAACAAAAATTCCAAATTGAAAAAAAAAAAAAAAAACCCCCCCCCCCCCCAAGATAAATCCCACCGAATTTTCCCCCCCCAAAAACCCCCCCCGCGTACTACATTTTCCCCACCGTGCCGTGATCCGGGAACTAGCAAAAACAAAACCCCATTCGGTTGGGTTAAAGCGTGTTTCAACACCGCCACCGGGCAAAATTTATTAAAAAAGCGCTCTTATTTGGGCAAAAAATTTCAAAAAAAAATTTGTAGCGGCGTCCTCCAAGGGGGCAACCCCGGGTTTGAAAAATCAGCGGACCCTTTGCCCAAAAAGGAAAAGGCAAAATTTTAGTACACCCTCTGGGTACCGAAAATCAATGCCTCTTTTGGCGATGTCCCCCAGGCTCAGGGCGACCCAATACCGACTTTTACCGCACTTTCGGCACCGCCGTGCCCCCCTTTTGGCCTTGCGAGTCTTCGGCAAATTTGCCGAGGACCCAAGGCCCACGTTTCCGTTGGGGTTTTCCCGGTTTTTATTACGCAAACGTAGTCGACGAAATTTAATTTGGGGCGCCCAGACCTTTTTGGAAAAGCCAAACAAAACCGGGGATTTAGTTAATTTTGGTTTTTCTATTCAAGGCGGGTTTTTTTTTTTTGGGAAGTGGGCGAGCAAATTGGCCCCAAGCTCCTTTAAAATCTCGATCCTTCCGAAACCCTGGGGCTCGAAAACCCAAAAAAGATTTGCAAAGATCCCGATTTTTCCCTTTAAAATTTTCGGAGTTACCGGAAACCGGAACACGATATCTTCACCTTTCAAGTTTGAATTTAAAACAGTCGCGAAAAAAATAAAACGGGAATATTACAGTTTATCGCGCAAAATCTTCGACCCCCCCTCCGGGGGGTTGCTCCCCTTTTCGTAACCCCGAAAAAATTTTTCCCGCCGCATCTTGGTTGAAGGGAAATCGGGTTGGGATGACGAGCTTCCCGCCCGAGATGTTGCGCAAAAGGGGAAAAAAAAAATTTTAATTTACGGTTTTTTCCCCCCTTGAGCAGTTTAAAATATTCGCGCTGGACGCCTAAAATCATCCGAAAAACCGAATTTAATTACACGGGGTTCGCAGACGCCTCCACGCGGGGGTCTGGCCCGCGCCTTTTTCCCCCCGTGTATTTTCGGGGGACGGGTTTCCTTACCAAACTTGATCTCGCTAAGTCTAAAGTCGCGCCGCTCAAAAAACCCTTAGCGTCCCCGGGTTTTTGCTTTTTGGGGTTTTGGGTCCTACTAACAAAAACTCTAAATTTCGCTCGTTCTGCCTTCACCTTCCCGAATGATTATTGGTGTTGGGGCGTTTCCATGGGGTTCCCTCGCTTGGAACGTCAAAGTCCCTCCCGGGTGGGGGAAAACGTTTTTCGGAAAAAAGAGTCTTTAAAAAATTTCAAAAGTTTTTTTCCCAAAAGGGAAAAAAAAACGGCCCCCGGGACGGCCCCCCCCCGGAAAATTGGATCAAACTTTTTTGGGGGGGGCCGACCCTGCCTTCTTATTAAAACACCAAAATTTTGGGGGCCAAGGCCCCCCCATGGTTTCAAATTCGGTTTAATCAATGGGGGCCCCATACCGACCCTCCCGGCAAAGCATAGGGAATTAAGCGTTCAAAAGCTTGCGCAATGCTCGGTTTTAAAAAAAGGGGGGCTTTAATCCCCCTTTTCCTCTGGCCGAAATTACGCGGGGTCACCGCGTATTTCCTTCGTTTCTTCGCAACGCTGTACCCAGACGAAAAAAAAAGCGATGCCCCTTCCCCTCGCAAACCCCCATGCTCTCCGGTCCGAGGGGTGGTGCCGCTCATAATTTTTGGATTGACGGATTCAATTTAACTAGTGTGACGAATAGCTCGCCTAAAAAAACTACGTTGCGCTCAAAAACTAGTCCATTTGCTTCGTTTCTCCTACATAGACAGAGAAGCTTTTTTTAAAGGTTTCGAGGCCGATTTTAAAAACACGCAAGCCCCTTTTAGGGTGGGCGCTAAACTCCGCTAAATTTTAAAAAAACACATCCATTGGGTCCCCCTCCTTTTTAAAAAATTCATTGGGTTTCGGCCCTACAGGGTCCGCAAATCACACTCCGCCCCCTGCGCAACAGTATTGGGGAATTCGCGCCCCGCGCCACTGTGGTACCGTCCTCTACCCCAAAGATTGGGGTGCCCAGGGGAATGCACGCGTGCCCCAACAGTTATGGGGGGGAAATGGGTTTCCCCGTGAAAACCCCACTCACCCCGCCTTTAATAATTTCCGGGGGTCGATTACGCGGGTCCCTTTACAGTGGTACGACTAAAGGCGTGGGGCATAAAGCCCCAGAAGATTTTCCCAAAATTTTGTGGAAGAGAAAATTATTACATTCATAATTTAAATTTTGGTTTTTTTTAAACAAATATTTTTATATTTCTTATTCAATTCGGTTTTTTTAAACTTTAAAATTTTGTTAAAAATGAAATGGTTTAATTTCTATAGTTTCTGTTTTTCGATATCAGTAGGCGCGGGCGGCCGCGTTAATTTTAAATTATTGTTTATCGACTGGGGGCTTTTTCCCGCCCCGTAAAGGTCGCCGAGAGGAAAGGATTACGCCAAAGAAACCCTATGTTTTTTGTATTTTCAGTGGGAAAACGATTTTGCCCCGGGTTGCAAGATCGATTCTCGGTTTTGGGAGGTTTCCCAGTTTTCGTCACGGAAAAACCCCTTTTCTCGGGTCGGATGTTTGTTTCGGCGAATCGGGGGCGCCCAAAAGAAAGAATAGGAAAAATAAAATTTACACGTGACAGCGGGACTCTTATCCCCCCTGGGGTGGTGAAAAAGGCCCATAATGTTGTGTTGGGGCGGTTGAAAAGATTTAAACCCTTTTCCCTTGATAAACAAAAGGGTTAAATAAAAAGGCTATTGATTATAAAAAATTTTTGGGTATGCCAAAATTTCCCTCCCCCCCTTTGAATGTGAGGGCATTTAATGATCAGCCCATCGGGGGGTTTTTGTTTGGGAACCCTTATGGATGATAAAGCATTTTTGGACGTTTTGTTTCGGGCCCCCTTATGGTACTGATCACGCCCCATCGACTTTTTGTTTAAAGGACCCTTATGGTACTGATAAACGCACCTTTCGGGATTTTTTTTTTCAGGATCCGTACATTGCATGCGGAATGCCACGACGTGCGGTAAAACGATGATACCGGGCAAGGCAACGACGCGGTAGTATTAATCCGATACTGCGTCTTAGGTGCAGTGCTTTCGTGGTCATGCATACAAAAATGCGAGGTAAGCTTTTTGGGCTTTATGACCACGACCCTTTAGTTCGTACGCACTAGTAACGGACCCGCGTAATCGACGCCGGTATGATTAAAGGCGCGTGAAGTCGGGTTCACGCGGAAATCCGGCAGGTCGCCCATAAGCTGTTCGGCACGCGTGCATTCTCCCGTGTGCACACAATACATTGGTAGAGGACGGTACGCACAGTGGCGCGAGCGCGAATTAGCCAATACTGTTGTCGCAGGAGCGTGAGTGTGAGTTGCGGACCGGCGTGTAGGGCCCGCAACATGAATCTGTTTGATAAGGAGGTGGACCAATGGATGTGATTTTAAAATTAGCGGATGTTTAGCGTCATCTGACAGGCTTGCGTGCTTTAATCGGCCTCGAAACGCGTAACAAGCTGTCTCTGTCTATGTAAGGAGAAAGCGAAGCTAATGGACTAGTTTTTGAGACGCAACGTAGTTGTTTTAGGCGAGCTATGTCGTCAGCAAATAGATTGAGTTGAATCCGTCAAATCCAAAAATTATGAGCGGCGACCAGCTCATCGGACCGGAGAGCATGCGGGTGCGAGTGAGAGGCATCGCATTGTGTTTTCGTCTGAATACGAGCGTTGCGAACGTTATATCACGCATTTTTTGACGCTTTGTTTCAGGATCCTTTTGGTACTGATCACGCACCATCTGAAGTTTTGTTTCAGGATCCTTATGGTACTGATCACGCACCATCTGACGTTTTGTTTCAGAATCCTTATGGTACTGATCACGCATCATCTGACGTTTTGTTTCAGGATCCTTATGGTACTGATCACGCACCATCTGACGTTTTGTTTCAGGATCCTTATGGTACTGATCACGCACCATCTGACGTTTTGTTTCAGGATCCTTATGGTACTGATCATGCATTATCTGACGTTTTTGTTTCAGGATCCTTATGGTACTGATCACGCATTATCTGACGTTTTGTTTCAGGATCCTATGGTACTGATCACGCATTATCTGACGTTTTGTTGCAGGATTCATAAAATATTTTTCTTTGTGAGAAAAAGCATCTTTTTCGATTCGTTTCGAACGCTGTTCCTCAGTTTCCTTACTACGTGCAAGTCTTTTTCTCAGTGCATCCCTCTCTCGTCTTTTCAATGTCTCCAACGGCAGTAGCGTTAATGGAGCAATTGAATCATAGAGGTACGGAAAATGAGTTATTGTTGTTTTTCAAACATTGCGGACAAATGAGGTCTTAGCACCGATTGATTATACGTCACGATGCAAGGATTTACGCCAAACAGAATAGATGTAACAATCGCAATTGCCATAGGACCACAATTATAACCGTCACCTTGCGACTGAACTTTAGGAAAAACTATTAGATTGTTTTGACAATCATGAAAGGGAAATAATCTGTCCACAAAAATTCGAATTTCTCCATTCAAATTATGTATATTTGCATTACGACTACCTTCATGAGAATCATATATAATAATAGATTTTGCATCGTAATGGCAAGCAACCCAATGTCCACCACCAAAATCACTGTGCAGTATTTGCAAATGCTTCTTCTTTGAATATTCAGTGGAACAATCTGATCGGGAAATATTGTCAACCATACAGGTCGAGGTGCATAATCAGAATTGCTCTCGAGTAGCGCATGGAAACTGTCTATCATCGTTTCCGTCAACCATTCTTTGAAAGCCAAAATATTCTTTTCCTTATTGCCATAATGGAACTTGTGACACTGATGATCCATTTTCAGTTGTTTGGGACAGTTTTAGTTATAGATATACGGCGTTTGGGGCAGCCTTCTAGTGATGCAAGTATCAAATAAGATTTTTCTAATTAGACGCCTAGAGCAGGCGAAAGGTCTGAGATATTGCAGACTAAAATGCTACAAAAGCGAATACTGTTAATTTGGATGTGTAATAGACCCAAAACAAAAATACTTTTTCTAATTGTATAGGCGCCACGGGCAAGCCAAAAATCTGCGCTATTACAGACGAAAACGCTATAATAGCGAATAATTTTAGTTTGGATACGTAATAGGCCGAACAAAATTAATTTTTGTAATTGGATGCAGGCGTCTAGGGCAAGCCAAAATTCAGCGCTATTAGCAGCCGATGTTCTAATTCAGCGCTTATGGCAGCTTTTATACAGCGCCTGAGCAGCCGATTAATTTTTTTTTATTTTTCCGGATCTGTAAAATAAAAAAGTTATATAAATACATTATAAATTATTTTAATAAACATATGCAAAGATTCAAAATTATTACACTAATTAAACAATACTTCAGAAACTGCAGTTAAAAAGAAATGAAATTACATCTGTTCATTTTTCTTTTGTATAGTACTTGTAATTCACGTAATCACATTGACACGTCAAAATAGTATTTATTTATTATTATTGTAAATAAATCATCATTGCAGTAGACCTAAAATTTCTTAAAATTAAAAATCATAATCGAAAATTTGAAGTAAATCTAATTTTTTTTATAAATAGAAATATTCTATTTTTTTTTTAATTTATCGATTCTTCACTATATATTTGATTCAATAATCTTACCTCAAGATTTTTATGCACAAAATGATGAATACCAATCGAAGTTAAATGCCTATCTTTGTTTTCCCTTTAAACTAAACAACTTTTGTCTGAAATTTTCCTATATACTTTCGAGATATTTAATAAGTACAAAATTTACTTATGAAATAGGTATTTCTGTACAAACAAGATTTATAAATACAGGATTTACTTACAGATTAAACAAGAATTTTTAAGAGGCATTGATGATTTATTGATAATAAAACTTCCTACGACATTTAAATAAACTTGTTAAATATGCAAGACGAAAAAATGTTTCAAACAAACACCATAGGATTTGAAGAAAGACAGATGATGCTGATATTCATTTGACCTTGCAGAGATCTTGAAAATTCCTGTTAACGTTAACCCACTAAACATGAAATATACATGCAATGTTTCAAATTGTTTCATTTAGATTTCAAATGATACATTTTACGTATTTGTTTTTGATATAATTCATAAATGTTACAATTGAAATATTTCATCATAGTATATATTAAAAATATTTCAAATGAAATATCTCAATTGATATATATTTAAAACATTCCAAAGTTATCGTTTTAGGTATATTTACAAAATAATAGTAAAATAAATATTTATGTACACGATTAGATAATCGCTTACATAATTTGGAAAATGGCAATCACGTATTACATTCAAATTGTGTTTATTTATTATAAATAAATTATTAGAGAGAAATATTGAAAAATATTGAATAACATAATTAGAATACGTTGTATATAAATATTTATATAAATGGTCTTGTTTTAAAATTGTATTATTATTTAAATGCTTAGAATGTATATATTTTGTTATTATATATTTATTTATATATTTATATTTTTTTTATATTGAAAAGATTCATTTTTCTTTTTCCTTTTTTTAAATTAATAAATTTTATTAAATATTTGTTTGCCAATTAAACAAAAATGTAATCGTACACCAGCAATTACTTTTCAAAATATTATTTTTCTTGTGTGTGAATAGTTTCATATAATATCTGGATTGCAAATATATATTGTTAATAATAATAGTTTTGTTGCATATCTATTATGCATATAATTTGGAAATAATATAATTTAATAATTAAAAATTGCAAACAGAATAATATATTCACATATTTATATTTATTATATTATATCTGCACATATTCATATTGATGAGATAATTGTTTATTATATAAAATCATGTGCGTGATAATTAAATATTTTCTATGCAATCAAATTAATAAGGAATATAATGATTTAACATGATTATATTCTAAATCTGTTGGTGAAAACGTTACGTGCAACAAATATATACAATTTAAGTTATTAAAATTTTATTATTTTTGTAAAATATCATTGACTTTGTAGAATACTTGAAAATATTACAATTCTATTTCTTAATAATAAATTAATTAAATTTAATAAAGGAAATAAAACATTTTATCGTGTTCTGATATTGGACTTATTAACCATAGCGTGTAATTAAATATTATAGGTCTACGCTTATTGTGATAAAGCTCTTTGATTGTTAATGCAAAATTAATACCTAATCAAAACATCACATACCAATGCTCAAGCTCGTATGACAATAAAAACAATGATAAATTATTAAATTAAGGCCATGTGTAACGAGCAATACGATATTATTTTATTATTGAGAAGAAAATTCTTAATTTGAAATAATAATTATACAAACGTTTCGAGCTCTACTTGCTCCTCTTCAGTGCGCAAAAAAATAGTGATAATAAATAACGATAATAAATAAATACATAAAATTCTAATAAAAAATCCGCAATACATAGTCAATATAAGTTATATAGTTGAGTCATAGTTAAAACGCAAAATATATTTACAATGAATTGAGACCATTAAAATAGTTCAACAAAGTAAGAACCCAATTAGAAGCAGAATGATTCGTCCGGTTATTCATAAAATATATTAGAATTATTAATAAAAACTTGGAGTGACACTTATACATTACTCCAAATGAACCACTTATCGTTATTTGACGAAAGTCCCTCGATCTGGCAATGATTATGTTCATCCTCTCCAAATTATTTGATATTTGTTAACTGAATTTAAAGAATTTATTCAATTGTAAAATAGGATTCCACTAATGTGTATGTGAAAAAAAGATTAAAAATTATAAATTAAACTAACTACTAAAATATTGAACCTTTATGCTTACAAATTGTTCCGAATAACTTGAGATGACGATGCTTCTAATTGTTGTTGGCCTTATTGTTAGTACTTGACTGTTGTCTAGTCTTTTAAAAAGTCGAATAAATAGGTGTCAGATCTCACAAAATAAACATTTACATAAGTCTAAAAATTCGATATTTCTTCTAGAATGTCGAAATACGCGTTGTTAAGCAATTCGGTGTCTGTGTTATTATTTATACCATGCCTTTGTTCCTTGATGTGTATCATTTCCGAGAAAAATCTTTTATAATAATTAGATTCAATATCAAGTATTTTAACGTTATCCCAATCAAAAGCATGTTTTTTATCCATAATATGTTCAGAGACCACAGAATGCTTGGAGGAATCAAATTTAATATTATGCATATGCTCTTTTAGTCTAGTGCGTAATTTTCTTTTGGTTTGCCCAACATACGAAGCTTCACAATCCTTACAATTAATTTTGTAGACAACATTATTATTATTGTTATGCACGTTTTTGTCCTTGTGGACTTTAATTAATTTGTTAAGATTATTTAGACAACGGTATCCTACTCTGAAATCTGATTTTTTTATTGTCGATGCTATTGTCTCAGAAATGTTATTAATGTATGGAATGACGAAAAATTTTTTCTTGCTATTATCTTCTGCAATTTCTTTTTTTCTATTGTTGTTAAACTGACCATTGTTTAAAACTCTTCATGGTTACCCTATTCATTTAATCTTTAAAGAAATAAATAAGAGAATAAGAGTTTTAAACAATGGTCAGTTTAACAACAATAGAAAAAAAGAAATTGCAGAAGATAATAGCAAGAAAAAATTTTTCGTCATTCCATACATTAATAACATTTCTGAGACAATAGCATCGACAATAAAAAAATCAGATTTCAGAGTAGGATACCGTTGTCTAAATAATCTTAACAAATTAATTAAAGTCCACAAGGACAAAAACGTGCATAACAATAATAATAATGTTGTCTACAAAATTAATTGTAAGGATTGTGAAGCTTCGTATGTTGGGCAAACCAAAAGAAAATTACGCACTAGACTAAAAGAGCATATGCATAATATTAAATTTGATTCCTCCAAGCATTCTGTGGTCTCTGAACATATTATGGATAAAAAACATGCTTTTGATTGGGATAACGTTAAAATACTTGATATTGAATCTAATTATTATAAAAGACTTATCTCGGAAATGATACACATCAAGGAACAAAGGCATGGTATAAATAATAACACAGACACCGAATTGCTTAACAACGCGTATTTCGACATTCTAGAAGAAATATCGAATTTTTAGACTTATGTAAATGTTTATTTTGTGAGATCTGACACCTATTTATTCGACTTTTTAAAAGACTAGACAACAGTCAAGTACTAACAATAAGGCCAACAACAATTAGAAGCATCGTCATCTCAAGTTATTCGGAACAATTTGTAAGCATAAAGGTTCAATATTTTAGTAGTTAGTTTAATTTATAATTTTTAATCTTTTTTTCACATACACATTAGTGGAATCCTATTTTACAATTGAATAAATTCTTTAAATTCAGTTAACAAATATCAAATAATTTGGAGAGGATGAACATAATCATTGCCAGATCGAGGGACTTTCGTCAAATAACGATAAGTGGTTCATTTGGAGTAATGTATAAGTGTCACTCCAAGTTTTTATTAATAATTCTAATATATTTTATGAATAACCGGACGAATCATT
>NW_028189746.1:0-12906 GCF_048542155.1 Nylanderia fulva | reverse complement strand
CAATCAAGAATTCTCCCTTGACCAAAAAATCAGGAGGCCTATACACATAGTGATTACACGGCACGGTCGCTTGATCTCAGTATGTATCAACAATTTGCACTTGTCACACGCGATGACTTGTTTAGAAACATATGTAACGAGACAAAAAAACTGATTTTTTATTATCTTGACAATCGTTAATTGCCGTCTTTAATGTTCAATATTACATTTCAATTTATATAATATTTGTATTGCGCGAGGAAGGCTCGAAATGTCAGCCGAAACGTTCGCTTAATGTGTATTTCTTATGTATTTATTATTTCGTTTAAATGCGAATAAATGATCACTTCTTATTTATTTCTCGTTCCGTTCAAATAAATTTTTTAATATCAACTGACAACTTTGTTATGTTTAATAGCTCTTGTAGCCCTTCTTTGTTGGTTAATTATTAATTTAACAGAGCTAATTACTATTTTTTAATTAATATTAATGTTATTATAAGGAGAATTGGAGGAGAGTGAAGAAGATGTAGATTTTAAATCTGAATTAGAATTATTATTATCACGTTGAGGATTGAAACTAGGATTGCTGTTTGTATTGATTTGATTGTTTTTGTTATAATTTCCTCTGTGATTTATCCCTATTAATGTAATTATAATTAGATTTTTTATTATTATTTCTTTTTTTCTGTTTGTGGTTGATTAGCGAGGTTGGGGGGGTATAGTTGAGAGAGGAGGAAAGGTTGAGGGAGAAGAGGAAATGAAGTTAATGATGAGTGTTTGTCATAGGAGAGAAGAGAGTAAGCAATGGAGGATGAGGAGAGAGATTAGGATTAAGAGGTAGCATAACTGAGGAGAAAGGAGTAGTACAAAATCTTATCCGCATATTTGTTATGTAATGTAGCGAAAGAAGAGAGAGTGGGTTATTGTATGGAAGAAATTCACTAAGAGTTGGGAGGGGGACGCCCCTGAGGAGACGAGACCACCCCTGAGTAACTACTAAGGAGCCATTCTTAATTAGCAAGGCAGCTCAGTGTGAGAGATGTTATAATAGGCCATTGTTTTTTAAATTAATTTTTGTTTCTTTAAATAGGGCAAGTGATAGATGATGCTGCATAGCTATTTCCTCTTCTATGAGGTTATTTCTTTTGCAATTAATGCAGGAAGGTAAATCTGAGCTATATTTACCATTTGTATGAGAAGAAGAGAGGTCGCCACATTTGTGACAGATAGCTTTAGAATCTGGCACGACAGATCTTTGCAATGTGATCAAAACGTTGGTATTTTTGACACACTTTTTACTTTTTGAATAAAGGATTCAAGAGCAAATCTTTTTCCCATATATATAACACTAGGAGGTACTTGAGCTGACTTGAATCTAATTAGATATGAGTCTGAGTCAATATATTTGGTGGATAAAATGTTGTCGCTGTTTCTAGAGTGAATACTTTTTTTAGGCGAGAAACTTCAAAAGGGGGAGTCCACATAATTTCCCAATCAGAGGGAGGGCGAATGTTAGCTAATATTCTTCTGGAGAGTCATCATTGTCAACTCCCCTCATGATAAACTGCCTAATAATTTTAAAATTGGAATATATGTTATCCATATTTCTCTAGGGAAAGCTTGGGCAAGTTTCTTGTTAAAAGCATCTGCGAATTTGTTCGCTGAGGTGCCATCAGGAAAGCAGACAGAAATTGTTCCTTCCTATGGTCTTTAGGTCATATGCAGAATTAAATTAGTTTAATGTTTCAATAGCTTCTTACCGAAAGCAAGGATACCATAGGTGTCTGAGTTTGAGCGAGGATTTTTTGTTAACCTTGGTGATCCTTATTAGAATCACCACTCTCGTCCGAGTTTGAGTTTCCTACCTGAGATGAGGGGCATGTATGGAGGCTGCCAAATTCTCCATATGAATAATGAATGAAGTCTTAGAATCAATCGAGTACTTGTTGGAAAGTCTTGGGTCTAGTTGAATCTCAGAGAGGGGTCAACCCATCGTCTTTTGATTGTCGTGAGTCTCATATCTGAAGTCATCTTTGCAACTTGTGAGGTCCTTGTTTTTTATGGCGTCTCTCATGAATGATGCGACGCACTTTTGTTTCAAGGTATCATCGGGTTTACCGGGGAAGAATTGCCATCATCGTGGCAAGAGTCGAAGGCAGAGGAGTTGTTGATAGGGTTATTATTAGCCTCAGAATCCGTCTCTATATGATTTTAATCGTTCAAATTCATATTGAGAGAGAGGTATGTACTATGAGAGTTGAAATCTGAAAGAGAGAGAATAAAGAACGGCCTCCCGGCAAAAGCACGGGAGTGCGTGTCTGCCAAAGAATCAAATATCACTACACCACGGTCGTACACACAAGTCCTTGACACGAAGCCAAATTTTAATGGTGGGGGAAGGTTCACGCTTTGTCCACTAAATTAGGGGCTATTGCCGCCTCTACATGGCGCAGTGACAAGGAATACTTTCCCCTCTAATGTAATTACATACGTTTTGAAGATGACCACATTTTTCTTTTTTTTTCTTATATTATTTATGTAACCTTTCTGACAGATATATACATACGTGTGTATTATCTATATTACGTTATATAATTCCTTTCTTTTTGGTTTTTTGTAATCAACAAATATTTTCATCTTTAACGAGAACAATACAGCAACTGCGATCTATTTGCAACTTTTTTGCTGAATTTTTTAGGTATTTATATCCTTATTAACCTAATCTTTCTTATTTTATAAAATATAAATATATATAAAGATAAAAGGAATTGATTGACCGACACTGACTAAGGTGAAAAAAATCTTTTATTAAAAAGACGCAACGTTTTCGACCCTGAATTGGGTCCTCTTCAGGCTACATAAATTATCACAGTTAAAAATACATCTCAGTTAAAAAGAAAACAAAAATACCAGTAAAATACAAAATTAGTACTATTCTTAGTCTCACTGATAGGTCCATCCTTTTGTCTGACAGTAGATTTCATGCGCAAAATATATTGTTAGTAAAACAGATTCTTAATAACGAGTGTTATCCAATGAGTCTAATTGATTCAATTATTAATAAAAGATTGCAGCTGCTACATTTGAAATCACAAGATAATTATCCACAGAAGGGAAAGAATTCTTTTACCCCTTCCCCAACATTTTATTTTTTTCCTTGAAAAGGATATCGCAACAAAACAAAAAGTTGGGGGGGGTTTTTTTCTGAAAAAAGTTGGGAAAATTAATTTTGGAAAAAAAAATCCTTTTTTAAAACGTGCTGAATTAGTTCTTTTTTCAAGGATTCCGAGGGGGGTAAACCCCATACCGTCGAGGTCGACGGGGGAGCTGTACTCCGGGAACCCCCAAATTAACGCCAAATGTTAAGGGTTTGTCCCTTCCCCAAATCGTCATTTAAAAATTTTTTATATTTTGGGGTTAAAAAAAACTGAAATTATTTAAAATATTAAACTTAATAAGTTTTATTTTAACAAAAAATAAAATATGTAAAAAATTGAGATTTTGGCGGAAATAAAACCTTAACTTTTTTTAGCGAGGCTCTTGAGTTCTTTTCCCGGAGTAAAAAACGACTCCCCTCGACCCCTCACGGTTATGGGGAGTCCCCCCCGCTGGAAAGGTAAAAGGGGCCCAACAATTCCGAGCATGCCCTAAAAGAAAAACAAAGGAAAAAGTTTTCCCTTTAATAATTTGACCGGGGAAATGGGGAAAACCAAAGAGGAAAAAAAAATTAGAGCATAAACTTATTTAAAAAACAAAAGTTTGAAACGCCTTAAAGAAAATAAATTTAATTTTAACTTAAATAGAATTCTAAAAATATTCGTTCCACCAATCAAAAGGCAACGGGATTTTTTTTTTGGAAAAACTTTGCGCCAAATTATCTTCGACAAAAAACGCCGAAAAAAAAAAACGGGTGGGCAACCTTTCCGGGCCCCAAAAAAAATTTTTGGCATGCGCGGAACCAGGGGCCCCCGGTTTCCCCCAAAAATACCCCGGACGCCCCCCCCGGAGGCTTTCTAAAAAAGCCTTTTTTCAATTTTGAAGGGCCAAAACCTTTCCCTCCCCCCCAAAATTTAAAAAGACGCTTATTGGCGCCCCCACAAGGGGGGTTTTCCGGAAATTATAAAAGAAGGGCCACACCCCCTTTTTACAAAAGTTTTTCCCGGAAAAATACGCAAAACCGCTTTAAAAAAACCCAAAAAATTCCGTTTGTCGACCCCCCGCTACCGCCTTTTTTGTTTCCGTTTTCATGTTAATTAAAAGTTTTGTATAATTTGGAAAAATTTGCAAACGTTTGTTTTTCCTTTGTTTTCAAAAAAACGACTCACCTTTGGCACGGGGGACCCGTACGCAGGGCGGAAATTTTCTGGCCTTCGGCCGGACCGTGACCGGAAGAAATTTCCCCCACCCCCGGGCATTGATTTCGGTTCTCAAGGGAAACCACGTTGGTTTCCCCTTCGCTACCCAAAGCCCTTCACTTTGTGGATACGAAAAGGGGGAGCCCCATATAACCCAGGCACCTCCAAGCCCCAGAATTCTTCGCGGGACAAAGGGGGGCCCGCAAGCCTTTCCTCCCCTTTAAGGAAAAACCTGGGGAAACGCTTTTCAGAGGAAAAAGTTATACAGAAAACAGGTAAAAAAGCTTACTGACGTACGCTCCCCCAGTCCAAACGACCCCCGGGGCCCGAGCCACGGGGGTATCACGGGCGATAAAGCCCCACGGGCCCTACGCCGATGGCCTTTTCCCGAAAATCTTTCTTCGGGAGGGCTGCATTCCAAAAGGCCTTTACCCCGCGTCATTTGAGGGGGGAAAAGAAAAGGTCATGCCACCCGACATTCTCGGGGGGGCTTCCCCCAAAAAATTTAAACCAAAAAGGAATTCCGCTCCAAAACTTCGCCCGTTCTCCCCCGGAAGGGAGCCCCCCGCAGAAAAAATTAGCGCTTCCCCCCGGTAACCCCCCTCAATGGGCCGGGGATAGTCCTCCCCCCAGGAAGGGACCTTTTTAAATTTTGGCACCGAGGGAGACGACAGTTTTGGTGGGGCTCACTCGGACCTCCGACCGGCAAAAACCCAGGGCCTTGGGATTTTCAAGGCGGATCTGCCGCCTCATCCGCCCCGACCGGGAAAGCGCCCCCACCCAGACCCCTCCCAAGGGTGCCAAAGGCCCTCCCGAAGAAAGGGGACCCGGTCCCCCCTGTCACTGTGTCCCAGAAAGCACCCTTGAAAACCCTGCCAACCCCAAGGCCAAATTCAAGACCGAAACTTTTGCAGAGACAGGTTTTCTTGCTTAGGACCCCTTTTTCCCCCCCAGGCCAGTAAAGAAAAAGGCCTCCCACGAACCACCCCCAGTTTAAAACCGGCCCCACACCCCTGCAAAAGGCCACCACCCCACCCCCTTGCCGTTAAAACTAAAAACCCCAAAGTAAAGGCCGTTTTCTGAAAACCCCCGAATAAAACATCCCGTCGGAAAAGGGGGACACCAAAACCCGTCCGTTTTAACGCCAAGCTAGGTGTCGTCATTTTTGGGAGACTTGCAAACGTCTTCGCCTTCTGGCACAAGGGCCCCCCATTTCGGATCCGGGGGGACTTCCCCTCTGGCCCCACGGCCAGGCAACTGAAACCCAAAACCAGGGTGCCTTTGCCCCCCAATCCTGCCAACTCGGGCCCCCCGCAAAACGAGGGCCTCACAAAAGGACCCCAATTGCCGTCCCCGTTTCTTAGAGACCCCGGAGTCAAGGGAGCGGGGGTCTACCGATCCTGGGGAAAGGGCCCCCGAAAAAGGGGAAAATAAAAAATCCCGAAGGCTCAGCAAACCATGCCGGGATGGACCTTTTCGGCGGCTAAACGACCAGAGCGGCAGGGGAAGCCGCCCTTGGGCCCCCCGTATGACCTCGCCGCTTTTTCGGTTTTGGGGAGCGGAGAGCGAGCCGAAATTTCGGGCTTAAACTCATCCCGACGAGCCCAGTGGGGGGGAACTCTACGTGCGCCCGTACGCGAAAGCCCACCGGGAGATCATGGGAGGCTGCCCTTCTCATCCCCGCCGACGACCTTCGGATATGCCCCCCCGCGGGACCTATTTTAAAGCCAGGAGACAAGGGCACCCGGGAACTTCGTTTTGGCGACCTCATCAGGCTTCATGCGGATACGAGGCCCAAAACACATGAAAAAAATAAATACCCAACAACAAGGGAATTTCAGATGCTACTTCCGCACAGGGGGGCCCCTGAAGGAATCGAGCACGCGACAAAGCTCCGAGTCGTGTTCAAGGTTCAGCGCACACGGGCCGGTACTTCCCTCAACTCGCAGTGCTGACTGGGGCAAACCCTTCTGCCAGGTCACCGAGTGTTGTGCGAGGCGTTGCACCGGTAGTCTTGCCCCCGAATGAGAATTTTGTCCGCAAAATCCTCGTACATCCTGGGGGACGGCCTCTCCAAACAAATCTTGTGGCCCGTCAACAAGAGGCGAGTGGAGGTACAGCGGAGACGGTGACCTACGGCATGGCGTGTGAAACCGTTCCTGGCCTCCAAACCCTTGCAAAATTTGTGGGGCCGAGGGGAGCGCATTTTCCCTAAAGGGCCCGATTTTCGGCTTGTTTGCTACTCACGACGTGGTCCCGGGCGGAAAACCTCGACTGCCGTAAACCTCCAGAGGAGCTGCAAAACCTTTCGCATGGCGGGGGTTTCCCAGGGGAAAGGGGCCCCTCAAACCCACCCAGAGGCCCTCACAGGAGTCCCACGGAGATCGCGCAGCAAAGGACCACATTCCTGGGAAGGAGAAGCCTTGACATGGGTCTGCGAGGGGTCCTAAAGAGACCGGTTTCCCTTCCCCGCAATAATCCTCGGCCAGTCAAAAAATTCCGAAGCGACGAGTCCTCCCGAAAAACTCGCACGCTATTCGCCCCTTTTGGGGGGGGTTGGCCGCGCCCGTCGTATTCGGGCGAAGATCCTAACCAAAAGCACCGGGGTTTCGAAAACTTGTTGGGCGCTCCACTCCCGGCCAAGGTGCTCGACATTGAAAGTTTTGGAAAACGTTGCCGCTCCCCAGGAAAATACGCGTGAATCCTGGCTCAGCACCGACAACGTCACTCGAGTTGCACTCCACTTTTTTTGCTGATCTTCAAACGAGGATACGCCGCAGTAGTTACCCCGCACCACTGAAAGGGGAAAACCGTCAATTAATCTTCATGGCGAAACCAAGGTCGACCCCGAACAGGTTCGTTGCCCCCGATTTGATTGTCGCGCTACCAAAATCACCACCTACCTGCTTTTCCCGACATTTCGGCTTGGCAAAAAACCCGATTCTGTGGTCCGATTCCCGGCACGCTTTTTTGGGATCCAGGGACACGCCACTCGCGGGAAACTTCGCGCCAACCGGGGTTTTAGCTATATCCAGAAACCCCCCGGGAAAGTCAGGGACCGTACCCGGGGAAGAATAATCCGGGCAGACTGGACGAGAATTCTTGGGAAAATTTCCCACGCTTGGGTCTACCTCCCTTCCCCCGAAACAGCATCCCGTGGGTCCCCCCGAGAATATTCAACGGGTTTTAATTTTCGGGTTTCCCCCCCGGGAAAACCGGAATCCTCTTCGGTTCTTGCCCTTATCCTGACCTTCGGGTTTTTCCTCTGGTAAACCCCTCCCCTTTTCCCCTCAACCCGGAAACCCCGCCCTATCCACTTTTTATACAGGCGCTCCATTCCCCCACGGACTCTCCAAAACCGGGCAAATCCCCCCCCCGCTTCCTGATCCCGATGTCCGTTCATCGACGACAAGGTGTTTTACTGCGCGTTGGAGGACTTAAACAGCATGCTGCCCACACGAGAAACAAACCCCGGGGATATACCCCCGGGCCCCCTGGTGACCGACTCTGATCGGTCCTGCCCTGTCGCTCTCTGCCCCGGGGCGTCCAGATGACACCGGTCTCTTTGCCTTGTTCTGGGTACCAGCGGAAGGCGTCGTCAAGCAGCAACGAAACGGGGCGTCACTTGCCCCGCTGGCGGTGCACGCCACGCCTTTAATGGGCCACCTTTCCCCGGGGGCCGAGTGACGCCACTCGACCTTTC
Source organism: Nylanderia fulva (assembly GCF_048542155.1). Classification (NCBI taxonomy): domain Eukaryota; kingdom Metazoa; phylum Arthropoda; class Insecta; order Hymenoptera; family Formicidae; genus Nylanderia; species Nylanderia fulva. Next base: position 4,867 of record NW_028189746.1, on the reverse strand, counting down.
TTTAGCACTGGATGGTACGGGACCCCAAATTTCATCCGGGACCGCAAAGGGGCGGACACGCTCAAGAAAGGAAAATCGCGGTCTTGTCTGTTTTTGGTCGAAGGATCCACCCGAGGTGTCTGGATTAAGCTCCGAGGGCCCTTATGCCCACCTTTTCGCCGCTTTTCCTGCAAGGATGTGTAGGAGTCTACACGCCCCCGGCCCCAAAAATTCTTGGCCGATCGCACCCCGCGGGGTCTTCAAGGCGTCGACCTCCGAGGGCCTTCCCCAAACCCCGCGCCCCCAAACTCAAGGGATCCCCTGGCATTTTAAACCGCCAAAGGGGCCCCCCACTTCGGTGGTTTTGGGGGGCTCCCTGAAATCCCAAATTTACCTCCGCCGAGTAATCGGGCACCACGTCACTTTTGAGGACTTAAACACACTCCTACCAAAATCGAGGGTTTTTTTAATTTCTCCGTTTCAGGCTCTGTCACGTAGCGACACTTCACACCACTCCGGGACTCATACGGGGCGCCTTATTAGCTTAAATGAGCCCTCACGGATCGGACAATCATATCCACCGCGTCAGTGGGATCACCTGCACTGATGCGAGACCATTTTTTGGCAGCGGGGGTCGGCTGAGACGTGCCGGGGCCCAAACCCCCCCCCCCCCAAAGGGTCAAAGGGAGGCCGACCTACGTCGGGACCTTTGCATCATCCCCTCGGGGGCACCCCTCCATCGAGGCCCCTTGCAAGGGTCACGGGACTGCATCCCGGGGCGAGGTGTCGTCCGCGTGGTTAGTACGCACCCCCACATCAATTTTAGCCCCATGTTTTTAAAATTTGGGCATGTCCCGGGGCGGTCGTATTCCGGGCACGAATAACGGGAACGCCGTCCGCCGGGACGAACACATCACTTCAACGTTCGACACCTTCACGAGATTTTTCACATCATGCACTTATCATTTTTCACACCCCCATTCTCATATGCCCCCCCCGCACTTGCAATTGTTCCAATCACCATGCCACCGTTGCATTTCACATCAAACATACCTGTTACTGTCTAGGATCATCACATTCCCCCGGTCACCCGTGTTTCCCCGGTCAGTGATGATTCAAATACCGGATCATCACGGAATCTCGCCGCGCCGGCGGGCCCCACCATCGATCACTATCGACTTTTCGTTCCGCGACCGAAAAATACCCCAAAAAAAACCTGTTTCAGGCGACAAGGCGGGGGGAAGTTTGAACGCATAATAGAAACACATTTTAATAAAATTATATCTTAAATAGAAAATTCTAGAATTCGCTTCCGTCGCAAGTAACAGGCATATGTTTTTTTTGTTTTTTTTTTGGAAAACATATCGGACCCAAAAATTTTTGTCGTACAAAAAAAACGCTCGAAATATAAACAATTAACGGTTTTTTTTCGCCCCAACCCTTCCCCGGAAAATTTTTTTTTATTGAGCATGCGCGGCTTCTCCGGCGCCTTTCCCCTTTCGCCAATAAACATCGTGACCCCCCAGCCCCGCATTGCTTTTTTAACAGCCGTTGTTCTGTCAAAATTTGACAGGCCCCAATTTTCCGTAAACGCTCAGTCACCTCGCGCAACTTTTTAAAAAAAACGCAAAATTTTTGGCGCTTCACACGAAGGTGGGGGTTTCCCCTCCGAAAATTAAAAAGAGGGCTCACCCCCGCTTGTGGGTTTTTTTTTTGCTTTTCGTCGTGAAAAAATACCCCAAAAAGTTATCAGAACACCCCAAAATTCGTTGTCGACCGCCCCTATTCGCCACTTTTTATTTGATTCCATTTACTGTAAAAATAAAGTTTTGTATAAGTTTTTTAGATTTTTTTAATATGGGTGTGATATTTTTTAAATCCTTGTTTTTTAAAAAAAAATGTCCCCCTTTTTTGGGGGCGCGATCCCCTTTCTCACGCACGCTCTGAACAATGATATTTTTTTTCGGTTATCAGCAAAAAAAGAACGTTTGTTTAACCATTTTGACGGGTCAAAAAGGTCCTTTTACATAACAAAGACAGTAAAAAAAGGGAAAAAGAGATGATTTTTATCAAAAAAAAAAAGAATTCCATTAATTTCAAAAGGGACACGAAAACTTAATGATAGTACGATATTATTTTTAAATTTATTTTAGATCGGTTTTTTTAATTTTTTTTATCCCCATTTTATTTTATTTCTGTTTTTATTTAAGTAGAGTTTATGTATAATTTGTTTTTACCATTTATAAGTGTTTTAGAAGCGTTCCTATGTTTATCTATTTTGTTTATTTAATTTTATTTTATTCGGTTGACTTCTATTTTTCTATTTTTCTTTTTAATTGTGTTATTTATTCGAGAGCTTGTCTGTGTGTCGGTTTAATGTAAAGTATATGTCAAAATGAACACTGCTGTTCTTTTATTACTTTCAAGTTTGTCATATTCTGATCGTTACAACAAACAGATACTATAATCATTTGTTTCCATGTACTTTAAATTAACAGGTATTTTTTAACACTTCTTATATGTATGATTTCTGTCCGATTTTTTACTGGTATTTTTGTTTTTTTTTAACTGTGATGTATAATTAATTTTTGTAGCCTGAAGAGGACCCAATTCGGGGTCGAAACGTTGCGTCTTTTTAATAAGATTTTTCCACTTAGCCAGTGGTCGGTCATCAATTCTTTTTTATCTTTATTTCAAATTTCAACTGGCAATGGATCACTTTTTGTTTATAAAAAATAAATTTATATTAATAAGTTTTATAAAATTTTAATAAATAATGTCTGGAGATATAGCGTATACTTATCGTTTCTATTAATGATTGTATATTATATTAATAGTATTTTATCATATAATAAGTTATAATTATTTATAGATATTATACAACAGTATTTTTAATGATAGTATTATATTAATTATAAGTAGTCTTGATATATTAGTTTTAATTATAAAAAAACACAAAATTTTTCATTAAATAAATTTAAGATTTCTTTTTAGAAAGTACTTCACAGAATAAACAAATTATAAAACTTTAAACATATTAAGAATATTAAGTCGGCTTCTTAAATTTTAAAAACAAACAATATACACCTCCTTTATCTCGGCAATAGAGCCACACGCGATGTTATTGCGACAATTAAGAAAGAAAATTTGGAAAAACTAAGGAATTTGTATCCTATGGTTTGGGATCTCAGAAATTCCCCTTGTTTCCTCTCTTAACTTCCCGATTCAGCCGACTTTCGGACAAATTTTTATCGTCTATTTCTTTACAGGGGAAGTTAAGAGAGGAAACAAGGGAATTTCTGAGATCCCAACTGTTAGATATGCGTGAGATTATTAGATTTGCGCGCTTTAATTAATCCCGCCACGCGTGTAGGCTCCGCGAATAAGTGCGACAAACGTGCGGGGACGGTTTAGCGCTTCGAGGGGGACAAGGAAGAGGTCTCAAGGGGGGGAGCTCGAAGGAAGGAAGATATAGAAGCGCCCGAGTGACACACCACGGGAGAACATTGTACACGTGTAACGGACTTTCTGTTTAAAGAAAATCCAATTCGAATATACTGAAGATAGTTATTTGGTGATCCCTCATACACAACAAATTGGCGACGGGGGATGGGATCTTTTCTAATCTCGCGTACGTAGAAATATTTATTCGTACAAGACGTATATTCGTCGCTGCGGCGGGATTCGGCTAATCGGTGCGTGATCGCCACGTGCTCCGGGCTAAAACGGCTCATGCTACGTGATACAAGGATAACGGGACACTGTCGTACGAGGACGTAAGCCAAAATCCAAAGTGCGGAGCCAAAATTTTTTAAAAACCGCTTAGGAGGCAGATCATGGCACAGGCTACCATACCTGGATCTCTCGCAATCAAAGCATTTGACCGGGAATACGACATGGAAAAGATGGCTTGAAAACCCCTTTTCAAGGAGCTTTTATGATTTTCGGAATCAAAGATCAGGCTAGGGTCCCGTATTTGCTGCATTACGTGAGGCCACGGCATTTGATATGCTAAATGATCGACTTGATCCGGTCGATCCTTTCACTGGTCGAAAACGATGACTTAGCGAGAATACTACAAGAATAATTACGCGCGCCGAAACCCCTGGGGAAAAGCAGAGAATTTTACTTTCCACCAGCGGAAACAGCAAAAGGATGGTCTGTACCCAAAAATACGTTGCCCGCATTACGGAAACATAGCATACATTGTAAGTTTGGCGGGCTACCGTAAACGGCACTACGGAATCAACGGTTTTGGGACTGCGCCCAATAAAAGGCTTAGAGTCGGCTGGGGTAGAAAAAGACTGACCTGGACTCGATGAGGCTGTCAGGATTGTTGGTTACAATGGAACTTTTCCGACAAAGAGCTCAGCGCAGATGAAGGAGAACGAGTTGCAGGGCAGCCGCGTGGCGTAAACGGCAGGGAAGAAAACCCCCAGGAAAAATGCAGGTGATAAATGGCGAAGCGGAGGCCCACGAGAAATTTGATAATTCTAGACAGGCTAGTAAAGATAATAAACAGTACAAAAAATACTAATGTAAAATGTTTTAGGTGCGATAAAGGCCATTTGGGAATAAATGTAATATAGACAGGAGCGTACATTGTCTAGCTGTGGGAACTGGGGCAACTTATGTGTGGTCTGCTTCAAGAATACGTCTTCCCCTAACAATTTAGAAGAAAAGCTTAGTTTGGAGCCATGCGAACTTCGCGACTTTCTGTTGTCAATGGAAATTGAAAGAAAAAAAGTCGAGTTCGAGTTAGACAGTGGAGCGGCGGTTTTCCGTAATGAGTGAGTCTGAAACGATCAAACTTTTTTCCCAAAAGCGACAAATTTGTCATAGTTTGCCTTAAATTTCGTTTTTTCGGGCCGCGTTAAATTTGGGTTAA
>NW_028189745.1:0-12940 GCF_048542155.1 Nylanderia fulva | reverse complement strand
TCCCCGCAAACCCGCAAACCAGCTGAGCGGCTTCTCACAACGATGGAGAGGCGATGCCTCTAGGACCCTCGATTCGGCAATCTGTATTGCAACTTCATGACAGAATACGAAGACCTGAAACATATGACGCTGGTGACATGCTCCACAACTAGCAATCAGTCAACGTACTTACCACATCATGGAGTACTCAAGGAGTCCAGCGCCACGACGAAGCTGAGGGTCGTGTTCAATGGGTCGCAGCGAACACGAACAAGAGACTCTTTAAACGCACATCTCATGACTGAAGCAAATCTTCTGCCAGCTCTTCCTGACGTACTACTCCGATGGCGTCAACACCAGTATGTCTTCGTTGCTGATATAGAGAAAATGTATCGGCAGATACTCGTGCATCCGGATGACTGCAAATTCCAAACGATCCTGTGGCGTCATTCAACTGATGATGAAGTGCGAGAGTACCAGCTGAGAACGGTCACCTACGGTCTGGCGTGTGCTCCGTTTCTCGCCATACGGACACTCCGTCAGCTCGCAACAGACGAAGAAAAGCAGTTTCCTCGTGGCGCCGTGGCTCTGCGTCGAGATTGTTACGTCGACGATGTGGTCACCGGCTCAAATACGCTGAACGATGCGATCGCACTCCAGATGGAAATTCGCAACCTCTGCTTGGCGGGCGGATTCCCGTTGAAGAAGTGGGCAGCCAACGACGAGAGGATCCTGACTGGAGTACCAAGCGATCATCGTTTGCAGCAATTGCCACCAGCCTGGGAAGGAGAGCCATTCCACGCTAGGACTCCGCTGGCACCCGCAACACGACCAGTTCTCCTTCGTATTTCATCCGCACGCTGCCATCAACCACACGAAGAGAACGATTTTGTCCGAAACCGCACGGCTCTTCGATCCAATGGGGTGGCTCGCTCCAGTCGTGATTCGAGCAAAAATTCTCATTCAATCCACGTGGCTGCAAGGATTGGACTGGGACACCCCGCTGCCGCTATCCGACGCTCGAGAGTGGCAACGTCTTCTAAAAGAACTCCATCTTCTAGATCAGGTGCGAATAAAACGCTGGCTCGCGACCGGAGCAGATAAGACCTCGCTGCAGCTTCATGGCTTCGCCGACGCATCCGAACGAGGATATGCCGCCGCAGTATACATCCGCATCACTGAAAGGAACGAAACGTCAATAAGGTTATTGATAGCCAAAAGCAAGGTAGCACCCGTCAAACAAGTGACCTTGCCGAGGCTGGAGTTGTGCGCCGCCACGCTACTCACCAATTTGACGCGACATATCAAACAAACGCTCGACCTGGCAACATCAGACACGTACTTATGGTCGGATTCAACAGTGACCCTCCAGTGGATTCGCGGTCACTCCTCACGCTGGAAGACTTTCGTCGCCAATCGAGTCGCTCACATCCAGACGCAGCTGCCTAATGCACAATGGAGACACGTAGCTGGTCGCGACAACCCTGGCGGACTGTGCATCAAGGGGTATTAATCCAAGCGAACTAATCAATCACGCTCTATGGTGGACAGGACCTACCTGGTTATCACAGCACGAATCGGCCTGGCCAAATTCCGAGATGGAGATCCGAGGAGACGACGTGCCAGAAAGGAAAGCCACGAGCTTGATGACTGTCCCCCCGGGTCATCGTCGAGCCAGAAATCCTGCTCCGCTTCTCATCTCTGCATCCCCTTTCTACGGATATCCGCATGTGCCGTCGCTGGCTGCGCGCTTTTGAGCCGACCACACCGCTGGGTTAACGTTGATCCGGAGGAACTTGACATGGCACTCTTTCGCTGGCTTCGAGAAGTGCAGACACTGCACTTCACGGACAATCACCGCAGTCGCACTGGACGCTCCGTCGCACCAAGCGCACATTAGCCAGTTTCTCCGTTCCTCGACAAACCCTGGTGTTTTTTGAGGTAAGAGTCGGCTTAAGAACGCCCGCTGACAAAAAGATGAGAGGCACCCGATGATCATTCCAACCTCGTCGTGGCTAAATCGTCTGCTGGGGGAATCCTGTCACCGTCGGACGCTGCATGGCGGAGTGCAACTTACCCCGGGCTGCTTCGACTGCGCTTCTAAATTCCACGAGGACGCACAGTTTGTGAACAGCAACTACATCGTTGCGTCACCTGCACAAGTGGCGAGCAACGACGCTTCAGCCACCGATGGGTAACTACCCCGCATCGGGTCACTCCGACTCGGCCATTCTGCCACTGGAGTGGACTATGCAGGACCCATCCTCATTCGGACGAGCAAGGAACGAGGACACCGCGCCTATAAGGGCTATATCGCATATTCCATCTGTTTTTTGGTCCAGAGCCATCCACCTCGAACTTGTCTCGGGTTACTCTTCAGAGGCCTTCATCGCCGCTTTACGGGCGCTTTGTCTCACGTCGAGGTCTCTGTACGGACATTATACGCTGTGGAACGACCTTCATCGGGGCTGACCGCACTTTACGGGAGCTCTTCGTCGCTTGCATCCACAGAGGGTCGTGGAATCGCACGCGTAGCTGCTGAACATGGCATGCGTGGCACTTTAATCCACCAGCAGCTCCGCCTTTGGGATTGTGGGAGGCAGCCGTCAAATCCGCTAAGTATCACCCTTTCGGAGGTGATAGGTTTAAACCACTCTCACCCTTTGAGGAACTGACCACTCTCCTCACACAAATTGAGGCCTGTTTAAAATTCTCGTCCATTACAAAGGGACTCTCTGACGATCCAGACGATATTACAAACACTGACCGAGCCACTTCCTGATCGGCGCGCCGCTTTTCGCCATCCCGGAGCCAGTACAGGAGGACAACAGTGGATCCGCAGCATCACGATGGCATCATCTCCAGGCGATGCGAGATCATTTTTGGCGGAGATGGCGGGAGAGTAATCCGAATCATTCACGCCCCCTAAATGGTTTAGGTCGATACGACCCTCGCATCGGAGCCTCGATTTTGCACCCGAGTTTTCGCCTCCAAACGATCCCCTCTCCCCCGGACCAAAAAACTGATCCCGGGGCGCGCGGGAGTCGCGTGGTCCCCGGTCGAACCGCGACCCCGATCGTGCGTCCGTCGTAAAAATGTCTTACTTCCCGACTTCAAAAAGGCCCCCCGGGTAAGAAAACGCAAGCTAGACAGAAAGCCGACCGTCAATCACCACAACCTTTGCCCCCCCTTTTTCTTTCGCTACGCATTGTTTTAAACATCACATCGCATGAACCCTTTTCACATTCACAACATTTTTTCACATCAAAAACCGTTTTTCACTATTTAGCTGTCGCACCACACGTAACAGGTTCATGTTTCAGTATCGAGCGACCGCCCGCGATAACCCGGGTTTATCTGCCGCGCCGGGCGCGCGCCCCCCCCATATAAATCGCGATCAAAAAAGCTAGCGACTTATTTCAGGGGGGGAAAGGGGGCGGGTGTTCAAATTTGAAAAGGGAAAAATTTTAATTAATATTTAATTTTGTATTTTCTGTCAAAAATCGTTTTTTTCTTCCGATAAATATGAAAAAAAACCGGGGAAAAAAAGCTCGCCCGATAAAAAAACAAGTAGGCATAAAATCGGATATCCTAAACAAACTGTCAAAAAAAACAAATTGCTAAAACCGAAAGAAACTTTTACGCATTGATTACCGATGTAATAGACATGCCCGTTCGTTTCACGGGCTTCCAAAACCCAACGATCTCGTATCGAGCTTCGCGCATGTCGGTACGTGCTTGTTTCGCGTAAATTGGGGGGCCGCCAATTAAAACGGGGGCCCCTCGCGTCACCTTCGAACTTTTTTTAAAAAACCGAAATTAATTGGTGCAGTAAAAATTAGGGGGGGTTTCAGTCCCGCACCGTTTAAAAGAAGCGCCCACCAAAATTGCGGGGCTAGTCTCTCGGCCCTAGTACGTACAACCTTTAAAAACCGCTTGAAATCCCCGCAATTTTTACCGCACACCCCTTTGGGAAACGTCTCGGTTTATCTTTTGGAATTTTTTGTAAAAATTACTGTATCGTTTTAAATTTAAAAGAAAAATCTGGTTAATTTTTAAGGGTGAAAATTTTTTTCGGCCTTAAAAATACCGCTTCCTTCACCGGTTTCCCCCCAAACATTTTTTTGGCCCTTTCAACCCGGATTAATTTTCGTCGCGCCGGCACCGTGTGAACATTCTTGAAGACGAGAGTGAAGTCCCCTGAAAAAGAAAACGTGGTGCAAATCATGGAGCCGCTATTTTTGATATCAGCGTGAGATCCAATTCGAATCTCACGCTGGGTAAAATCCTGAGAAGATGGGCGCCCCTAACCACACCCCAGTCCCCGTCAAACCCGCATCAGACTTTTTTGATAAGCCTGGGATAGTTGTCACCCAGCACGATCATTGGCATTGCCCTAAAAAGATAAGTTCGGGGAAAAGTGATTTTTCTTGGGGGTCCATGATTGACTAAAAATACACGTACAGCAAAGGGCATCCTGGACGGTACGCTAAAACGTTGGGTTTCACCCCGGGAAACCGTCAAGCAAACAACCCCGCCTCGAACCGCATTCCCTCGAGTCAGTTTTTGCATTTTTTCGGGAGTTACCCCGAGTGGCCACCTTCCGGATCTCTTCCTGTCGTCGTCGGTGAAACCCCACCATCTCTAACATCAAAACGCCGCTTTCATTTCGGTCGAGTTTTTTAAACGGCGGGCTGAAAAATTGATAAGTTCATTACCGGTAAAGGGGAAAAAATAAAAACGTGCTGGACGTAGTGCAAACTAGAAAACGAGAGAAAAAACCTTTCCGATGCAACTTCGCCGCATTCACCCCCTCCCGAAAAATAAAAGAACGGAACCCTGACAAGCATCCACCCCAAAACCGCCTCACAGTCGTAAACGAAAAGGGGGTAAGGTCGTCCTATTGAATCTCAGGAATGGACCCCCTAAACTATCTTATCGTCAAAAACCACGCCCCACACATCGAATGGAATGGGAAAATTCCATTCCGACTCCAAAATCACCACCGCACGAAAAAAATTTTGGAGTTCATGACGCACGGATTTCACCTTAACGCCTGATCGAAGACTTCAAGAAGAACTTGGGAGGTTTTCACGAAGGGCGAAAAAAAGTTCGAACAGGGAAAACTGCCCTTCCACAATGCCCGTGCCCATGAAAAGCACCATCTGATGACTTTTTCGCGAATTTAAGACGAAATCCGGAGATGAAAGGCCTTCGTTGAGCGCACAGACTGTTTTTCAACTGCCTCGGAAATTTTATTAAAAAAATTCATTTGAAGAAAAAAAACTCCCACATGAAAGGGCCCACGTCATCACACTTACGCACGACGCATACAAACACGGTCACCGCACTCACCAAAACCCTTCATCGCCCACGCACAAAGCCAAGGAGAGAAGGCTTTCCTCCCCATGCTCGGGTAAAACGAGCCATCGCCAGGAGCACCGCCGAGTCCGGCACTGATGATCGGGATCAGGGGTGTAAAAGTTCTAAAAGACGGTGCAACGAGAACCCCCCATCACCACCGGACAGGGCCCATCTTTGGGTGGAGGCGCACGCCCCAGGTTTTCAACGCGTGGAAAGGTCAGTTTAAAACCTCACTTCGGACATCACAAGCCCGGCTCTCCGTGGGGGTTTTTATACTGCCACGCCTAAAATTCTCCAAGGCCCCACGTCCGCACACCAGAAGTTTGGTCGATTTTCGAGGACTCCAACTGGCGGATCCTAAATTTTCGCGGAAGACCAGCCAGCATATCCTGGGAGCGGAGGTGGCCCTTAATTTTTGAAGGGGGTTTACGCAAGGGTAACCTCAGATCCCAACGCGCAGAAACATCACTGGGAAATGGATACTTTGGGGCTCAAAAGTCGCATCCCAGAAAAGACCCAAACCGTCGCAATTTCCAGTGCCTCCCGATCACGAGCTACTCGAGCTGGTGCGCTTTTTTGGGAACAGGAACGGGACCCAACGCAGTCACGAACTCCCGCCGAAGACAGCAATGCGAAATTCTTTGTGCAACCACACTCGCCCCCTTTGGGGGAATACGTGGTAAAGCTGCCGTTTCCTCACCAATCACTGCACCCCGCGAAACCGCAAACCAGCTGAGCGGCTTCCAAACGAGGGAGAGGCGATTTTTAGGGCCCTGATTCGGAAATCTTTATTGCAACTTCTGAAGAACGAAACCTGAAAATATGAGCGGTGACATGCTCCAAAAAAGCATCAGTCAACGACTTACCACATCATGGAGTACTAAAGGAGTCCACCCCCGGGGACGAAGGGGGGTGGTTAATGGGTCGCAGCGAAACAAAACAAGAACTTTTTAAACCCCACATTCAACTGAAGAAAATCTTCTGCCCTTTTTCCTGCGTTACTCCGATGGGTCAAAACCAATGTTTCGGTGAATAGAAAAAAATTTTTTATCGGAGTTACTCGTGCATCCGGATGACTGCAATTTTAAACGACCTGTGGCTAATTCAACTGTGTGAAGTGCGAGAGACCAGTGAGAAAAGGTCCCCTACGGTCTGGCGTGTGCTCCCGTTTCTCCCCATACGGAACTCCGTCAGCTCGCAACAGAGAAGAAAAGCAGTTCCTCGGGCCCCGTGGCTCTGCGTCAGATTGTTTCGTCGACGATTGGTCACCGGCTCAAAAGCTGAACGATTGCGCGCACCCCAGATGGAAATCGAAACCTTTTTTGGGGGCGGTTCCCGTTAAAAGAAGTGGGCACCAACGACGGAGGACCCTGATGGAGTACCAAGCGATCATGTTTGCAGCAATTGCCACCACCCGGGGAAGGAGAGCCATTCCACGCTAGGACCCCGCGGCCCCCGCAAACGACCAGTTTCTTCCCGTATTTAACCCGCACGCTGCCATCAACCACACGAAAGAACTTTTTGTCCAAAAAACCCCCGGCTCTTCGACCCAATGGGGGGCTCCAGTCTTTGATTCGAGAAAAAATTTTCTCATTAAATCCACGTGGCTGAAAAGGGATTGGTGGGACACCCCGCTCCGCTATCCGACCCGAGATGGCAAGTCTTCAAAAAGAACCCCATTTCTGACAGGTGCGAAAAAAACGCTGGCTCGCGAGGGAGCAGATAAGACCTCGCTGCAGTTTCATGGCTTCGCCGACACCGAACAGGATATGCCCCCGCAGTAAATCCGCATCACTAAAAAGGAAAACGAAAGTCAATAAGGTTTTGAACCCAAAAGCAAGGTAGCCCCCAAAACAAGGCCCTTGCCGGGCTGGGTTGTGCCCGCCCGCTACTCCCCAAATTTTTGACGCGACAATCAAACAAACGCTCAAACCTGGCAACATCAACACGTACTTATGGTCGGTTCAACGTGACCCTCCAGTGGATTCCGGTCATCCTCACCGGGGAAGCTTTCGTCGCCACAGTGCTCAAACCGACGCAGCCCAATGCACAATGGAGCATAGCTGGTCGGACAAACCCTGGGGATGTGCCATAAAGGGGGTATAACCCAAGCAAAACTAATCAATCACGCCTTTGGTGGACGGACCTACCGGTTATACGCACGAAGGGCCCTGGCCAAAATTCCGGGGAGATTCCGAGGAGACGACGTGCCAAAAAGGGAAAAGCCCGAGCTTGATGATGTAAACCCGGGTCATCGTCGAGCCGAAAATCCGCTCCGTTCTCATCTCGGGCACGCCCGCTACGGATATCGCAGGGTGCCGTGCTGGCTGCGCGCTTGAGCCGACTCCCCCGGGAAAAAAGTTAGCCCCGGAGGAATTTGACATGGCACTTTTCGCGGGGCTTCGGAAGTGCGACACTGTTTTCACGGACGAGATCACCCAGCGCAGCTGGACGCTCCGTCGCACCAAGCAGCACATAGCCAAGCTGACCCGTTCCTCGACAAAACCCTGGGGTTTGAGAGTAAGAGGTCGGTTTAAAAAGCCCTTTCTGACACAAGAGGAGGCACCCCATGATCATTCCAACCCCGTCGTGGCTAATTTTTTGGTGGAAAACCTGTCCCGTCGGACGCTGCATGGCGGGGTGAACTTACCCTGGGGGGTGCTTCGACGCGCTTTAAATTCCACGAGGACGCCACCGTTGTGAAACAGCAACTAATCGTTGCGTCACCTGCACAAATGGCGAGAACGACGCTTCAACCCCCCGAGGGTAATTCCCCCCCCGACGGGGTCACCCGATCGGGCCCTTTTTGCGCACTGGGGGGACTATGAGGGCCCTCCTCATCGGACGGCAAGGAACGAGGACCCGCGCCTTTAAGGGGTAATCGCAGTATCTTGTTTTTGGCCAGAGCCATCCACCTGAATTGTTGGATTACTTTCAAGGCCTTCAGCCGCTTTTCGTCGCTTTGTCTCACGCAGGTCTCTTACGGAATATATAGCGACTGGGAACCTTTTTGGGGGGTGACCGCCTTTTCGGGAGCTCTTTGTCGCTGCATCACAAAAGGTCGTGGAATCGCACGCGTAGCTGCTGAAGGCATGCGGGGGGCCTTAAAAACCACCAGCAGTCCGCACTTCGGGGATTGGGGAGGCAGCCGTCAAATTCCCTAAGGGATCATTTCGGGGGGTGATAGGGTTAAACCACTCTCACCTTTTTGGAAAATGACCACTCCCCCACCAAAAAAGGGCCCGTTAAATTTCGTCCCTTACAGGGGCCCCTTGACGATCCAAATATTTCAGCATGACTCCCACCCCCTTCCCGTCCGCGCCGCTTTTTTGCCCTCCCGGAGCCAACGGGGGGGGACAAAAGTGATCCGCCCACGATGGGTATTCCAGGCGATCAGATCACTTTTTGGGGAGATGTCGGGGGGGAGTACATCCATAAAATCACTCACAACTAAAGGTTTAAGGGCGATACGAACCTCGATCGGAGCACTCTGCATTGTGCACTCCGAGATTTTTGCCTCCAAACCCATGGCCCCCGCCCCATCAAAACTGCATCCCGGCGACGAGGGATCGTACGCGTGGTCCCGGAACCGCGACCCCCCGAGTCGTGCGTCCGCTCGTAAAAAAAGTTACTTCCCCCCCTTCAAAACGAACCCAACGACACGAAGATAGACAGAAAGACGACCGTCAATCACTCACACACCTTTGTCACTTCAAATTTGCTACGCACTTTTATTACACACACATCGCCTTAAAACCCTGTTCACATTCACACACATTATTTCACCGAAAACCCCCCGTTTCCTATTTCCGCTGATCGCACCACCCTGTCAACACGGTTCCGTTTCAGTGATCGGCGACAGTCCCCGCAAAAACGTGTTCCGCCGCGCCCGGCGCGGCGCCTACCCCCTATCAATCGCGATCGAAAAATCATAGCGACTTATTGTCACGGGGACAAGGGGGGGCGGGATGTTCAAAATTTAGAGGAAAATTAAAATAATTATTTAAGTTTTTATTTTTGTCTAAAAATCGATATTTTCTTCCGTGAATAGCGAAAAAAAAACCCCCGGGAAAAAAAGGGTGCCCCATTAAACAAGTAGGCGATAAAAAAGGATTCCCCAAAAGTGTCAAAAAAAAACCTTTCTCACCGAAACCCAAAGATTCTGCTGATTACGAGAATAGACTGGCCCTTCGATCACGTGGTTTCCAAAGCCAAACGATCTCGCTTTCGGCATTTCCGCATGTAGGACGGCTTTTTTCGCGTAAATTACGGGGCGCAATAAAGACAGGCCCCCTCGGGTTTACCTTTGAACATTTTTTAAATAACCCAAATTTAAATTGGGGAGTAAAAATTGTGGGGGGTTCAGTACCGCACCGTAAAAGAAGCGCCCACCCCAAAAATTGCGCGGCTAGTCTCTCGAGGGCTCAGTACGTACAACCGTATTTTTAAAGTTGAAATCACCGCAATTATTACCCCCACACCACTTTGGGAAAACGATCTCGGCTTATTTTTGGAACTTTGTAAAAAACGTATCGTTTAAAATTTTGAAAGTAAAACTGTTAAAATTTTTAAAGGGTGATTAATTTTTTCGGCCTTTAAATAGCGCTCTCCTTCCCCGCTTTGCTCAAAAATATTTTTTGGGCCTCAAGCCGGATTACGTTCGTTTGCGCCGCACCGTGTGAACATTCTTGAAGACGGATGAAGTGCCCCGAAAAGAAATACAGTGGGGACATCATGGGTGCCGCTATATTAAGATAGTCAGGTGAGATAAGTTCGAAAACTCAGCCGGGCAAAACCTAAGAGATGGGGCTCCTAAAATCACATAGTGCCCCTCATACCCGCATCGACTTCTTTACAAACCCCCGGGTAGTTCGTCATCCAGCACGACAGCGGGGCATTGCCCCGAAAAATGTTCAGGGAAAAATGATACTTTTCTTCAGGGCCCATGATTTGACTGAAAATACGTACGTCGCAAAGGAGCTCCTGGAGGTACGCTAACGCATTCGTAGCCCCCGGAAACCGTCAAGCTAAAAGAGCCGCTCCCGAACCCCAAATTACCCCCAGCGGATTTTGCAGTTTTCGGGGTTTCTCCGAGTGGCCAAAATTCCGAGATCTTTCCTGTTGTCCCTGGTGATAAAGCCACCATCTCTAACATCAAAAGCCCGCATATTTCGGTGAGTTTTAACGGACGGTGAAAAATTGATAAGTTCATTCCGGGGACAGGAGACAAAAACGAAGTGCATGGACGATACTGTGCAAAAATACAAAAACGGAGAGAACTCATCCGTGCAACTTCGCCGCCAAATTTCCCCCGCCTCCGAGAATGAAGAAGGAACCCTGACGAACTGCTCGCATCCACAAAAGCTGCCGTCACAGTCGTCAACGCACGGGGAGTATAGGTCGTCCTATTGAACTCACGGAATGGACCTCCTAAACATTTTCGTCGAACATTTGCGCACACCCCTCGAAGGGAAAGGGGGAAAAAAAATTTCCGACTCCAACAAATCACCACCGAAAGAAACACTTTTGGGGGTTTATGACGCGCGGATGTTCACACTTAGCCCGGATCCGAAGACTCTCAAGAAGAACTTCGGAGAGTCTTTACGAACGGCGAAAGACCATGTTGCGAAGCACGGAAATGACTTTCCCCAATGCCACTGTGCCATGAAAAGCACCATCTGATACGTGTCGCGAATTTAAAAACGAAATCCGTGCAGACGAAAGGCCCTTTGTTTAGACGCACAGACTGTTTTCAATGCCTGGAAAAACATTACTTACAAAATGTCATGAAAAAAAGAAGTACACTGCAAAGGCACGTCATAACTTCACTGCACGACGCATAAAAACGGGTCACCGCACATTTTAAACCCAAAACCCCTTTATGCCCCAAATCACAAAGCCAAGGAGCAGAAGGGGGTACTCCCGCCCCCCGCTCGGGGGGAACGAGCCATCGCCCTGGGGCACCGCCGAGTCCGGACTGACGATCAGGGTCAAAGGGGTCAACGTTTTTTGAAGCAGGTGCAAGATTTAACCTGCCTGACACCACCCACATGGCCATTTTGGGATCGGAGGCGCACGACCAGGACAACGGTGGCAAGGTCACGCTGCACCTCACTTCGGCACACAAGCCCCCCGGGTTCCGTATAGGTTTTAAACCCCACCCTATACTTCTCCAAGGCTCCACGCCAGCCACCAGAAGATTGGGCGCTAGAGGATCCAACTGGCGGATCCCCAAATTTCGCGAGAACGATCCGCCGAGCTACTCCTGGGGCGGGGGGGGTGCCCTTAATTTTGAAGGGGTTTAGCAAGGGGGGAACCTCAGATCCAAACGGCCCGAAACATCATAGGATGGATACTCTCTGGAGGCTCCGACGTCGCATCCGCAGAAGACACCGTCGCACATTTAGTGCATGCGACAGAGCATCGGCTGGTGCAGCAGTTTTGGGAACAGGAAAGGGACCCAACGCAGTCCGAACTCTCCGCCCAAAGGGGCAATGCGAGGAATTTTTTGTGCACACCAAAATCGACCTCTTCAGGACGATACGTTTGAAGGCCGTTCCCCACCTCAAGCCCCTCCCCGAAACCCCCAAAAACCCGCTGAGCGGCTTTAAAAGATGGGAGGCGATGCCTCTAGGGCCCTCGTTCGGCAAACTGTATTGCAACTTCTGAAAATGAAGACCTGAAAATATGCGCTGGGACATGCTCCCCAAAATAGCAAACAGTCAACGTATTACCAATCTGGGAGTATCAAGGAGTCCAGCGCCAGACGAAGGAGGGTCGTGTTCAAAAGGGTCGGCGAACACGAACAAGAGACTCTTTAAACGAATCTATGATGAAGCAAATCTTTTGCCACTTTTTCCTAGACTACCCGATGGCGTCAACACAGTTGTTCGTTTTGATATGGAAAATGTCGGAATACGGCATCCGGAGCTGCAAATTCCAAACGATCCTGTGGCGTCATTCAATGTGTGAAGTGCGAAGTAACCACTGAGAACGGTACCTACGGGCGGCGTGTGCTCCCTTTCTCGCCATAGGACACCCTCAGCTCCAACAACAAGAAAAGCAGTTTCCCCGTGGCGCCGTGGCTCGCGCGGAAAGTTATCGACGATTGGCCCGGTAAATACGCTGAACGATGCGTCCACTCCCGAGGAAATTTGAAACCCTCTTGGCGGGCGGGTTCCCGTTGAAGAAGGGGGCAGCAAGAAAGGGGTTGACGGGATACCAAGCGATCATCGTTTGCAGCAAGCCCCCCAGCCTGGGAAGGGAGCAACCACGTGGATTTCCCCGGGCACCCGCAAAAAACGACCATTTTTTTCCTTCGTATTTTATGCACGCTGCCTAACCCCCGAAAGGGGAACGATTTTTTCCGAAACCGCACGGCTTTCGATCAAGGGGGGGGTCGCCCTCCCGTCGTGATTCGAGCAAAAAAATTTATTCAATCCACGTGGCTGCAAAGGGTTGGGCGGGACACCCCGGGGAGCGCCCAGAGTGGAAAGCCTAAAAGAAATCCATTTCTAGATAGGTGCGAATTTTAAAACCTGGCTCCGACGGAACAATAAGACCCCCGCTGCGCTTCATTTGGGGTTCGCCGACGCAT
>NW_028189744.1:0-12950 GCF_048542155.1 Nylanderia fulva | reverse complement strand
AATAAATCAAAGAAAAAAGTGACAGATAAACGTCATTTTTTTATAATATATTAAATATTTTTTTTCGACGTATTTAAATCGATAATATTAAACATTTCCTATTTTTTAGTTTCGGGGATGCAATCAATCAAAGAAAAAAGTGACAGATAAACGTCATTTTTTTATAATATATTAAAAAATTTTTTTTCGACGTATTAAATCGATAAATATTAAACATTTTCTATTTTTAGTTTCGGGGTGGAATCAATCATTCTCAGACGAAAAGAAAACAGTGACAGACAAACGTCATTTTTAAAATATATATTAAAAAATATTTTTTTGACATATCAAATTGATGATATATTAAACATTATCTATTTTTTAGTTTCGACGATGGCAGTAATTATTCTCGTTTAACAAGAGAGGGAAACGTGATATTAAACATTATAAAATATTTCAGTTTTATAATTTATTTTGCTCGCCGAGTTTTTTATGTTAATTAGTAGTTTATCTTTTTTTTTATAGAGAAATTAACTTAGACCTTCTATAATATATATATATATATATATAAATGTTTCTTCTCATAAAACATCGAATTTGTTGCAACATTCATTATTAAAATAACAATCAGGCATATTACAGTTTGTATAGTGTCGTGTAAAAGCTGCGTAAAGCAGGGTGTAAAAGCAATGCGCTCTTATAGGGCGATGTAATCTGTGTAACGCAACCTGCAGGGGACATTTAATGTAAATAGGAGAATAACGATATATTTTATCGTTCATTTTTGCGCATGCGTTACGAGATGCACCACCTCGTCGCTCTCATTCGCACGTGTTTACACAACAAAACGTATGAATATAAGAAAAAAGCGAATAGGGGGTGAAACGCGACATATTGAGGCATCGGATTAAAAAGAAACGGGAAATACGCGATGAAAATGAAAAGACATTATGTAAGCGATTGCAACCCCTTTCTAAGGACAGATACGCCCTATTGCCTTCGTTCTCATTTATCGTCGCCATTAACCCACTGACATGATGAAACAAAAGTGTCTTCCGTTTATTTTTCGTTTGCATCCTTTGATGCGATCTCGCTTGCATTCCAATTTTCTCTAATGCATACGCTCATGTAATAGTAGATATTGTCGTATCAAGACACTCGATATTATTATAGTCGTGCTTTCTCAATGAAATTGTGAAGTATATCGCGTCATGTGTGAAACATTTGTGCCAATTATTTTATGTTAATTTTTTATGTCAATGGTTTTGTTTTCTTGTTTAAAATTATTGGAATTTTCCTCGGGAAAACAGGAGCACGTGCAGTTGTAAGATAAATTACGCTGTTGCACATTGATGAAAACACAGAGACTTAATTATCGTCAACGTAAACAAGAATAAACAAATTTCATCTGTATTACTATCATAATTTCTATCTCCATATAATTTTTTATATATTGCTGTTTTGATTTTGTAGATAACTATGATTTGAAAATCCATTATCGATATTGCCGCGTTATCACAATACAATCGGATACTCGCTTAAGTTTACGATACATCTGTGAGGCGAGAAATCTCGTCTAATAGAGGACAGTTTGTGTGTCAATCCTTTACTAATGAGAAATATATATATATATATATATATATACATAAAACATGAGAAAATATAACACACAATTGCATTTTGTTTTCTTCGTTTCTGCTTACATTTATTTTTATTTTTTAATATATACTTTTTTATTGTTTAAACTTCATAATTTTCAGAGTGTCTTTGGCTGGAAACAATTTTTTACTTTTGTATATCTTGGTTTTGTAAAAAAAAATAAAATTTATTTAAAAATTTTAATCCCCTTAGAATACTTTTTTTTTTAAAAATTTTAAAAAGAATTTAGAAAACCGGGCATTGTCAGGGAATTTTTAT
The DNA here is from genome assembly GCF_048542155.1 of Nylanderia fulva. Classification (NCBI taxonomy): domain Eukaryota; kingdom Metazoa; phylum Arthropoda; class Insecta; order Hymenoptera; family Formicidae; genus Nylanderia; species Nylanderia fulva. Next base: position 11,054 of record NW_028189744.1, on the reverse strand, counting down.
AAATCTAAAATTGCAGGGAAAGAATCAGGAAATTTTACATTTATCGGATTTTTTACATTTTTTAAACATTTGTCTCAAAAATTTTGAAATTTTTTATTAAATAAATAAAAACTTTTCCTTGACTCCCAGCACGCAATTTTTTCTGTTTTAAAAAATTGTTTAAAATCGATTATTACAGCGTTTCGTTAATTTATTTTTTCTCGTGTGTTTTTTTATTTCAAGTGTTTAAAGAGATAAAACTAAAAAAATTTGATTATAATAAATAAAAAGATGATTATTTAAATAGTTTATAGTGATATGTGTTTCGATTATCGTTACAAAATGCAGTTGTATAATTGATTAAAATTTTGTTTTAACTTCCGAACCCCTTTTCATTGTCGACAAAAATATCTTAAGGATTTTATGATTTAACATTAATTTATCATTTGATTTATATATAGATTATATATTGACTATAATATGACTATTCTATATTGACTATAATATGACTATTATATATCGACTATAATATGACTATACATATTGTTTATAATATGACCATTACATATTGACTAAAATATGACTATATATATTGACTATAATATGACTATTACATATTGACTAAATATGACTATTTTATATTGACTAAAAAGTCAGGGAAAAAATTAATTTCTGGTCTTGGAAAATCTGAAAAAGTCAGAGAATTTTTTTTATTGAGTTTGCTGGACACCCTGTTATATTTGGCGATAATTTTTTTACATTTATAAATGTTGTAAATTGTCAAAAATCTCTCCTTTAGATTATTTCTTTCGCTATTCGGATACATTCAGCGCGATACTACAAATTAATATATAAATAAGTATGAAAGAGACAAAATTGGCGATGATGAAAGACTCTGGTGCGCATCGAGACGCGTCGCGTTACGCGAAAATCCGCTTGTAACGAGGAAGAACGTTGCGAGAGCGAGCGCAGAGATTTCACCACGCGCGTTTCCTCGTTCCGAGAGAGCTCGGAGCTTCATAATTCATCCTCGTCTAAGGCTTCCTAATCCTTGCTCCCGCAGGGAACTAGTTCGAAAATAGTTTCGCGTTGCGCGCCGCGCCGTCCGACAGCAGGCATACGAAGACAGAGTCTCAGATACGAGGAAATCGTCTCTTATTTCTCTCCGAAGGTTCCCGCAAATTTGTACGAAATGCTGCTGAGAATAGAGATCATTAAATTTTCCACGAGGGTCCGGCCGCACGAAAACCTTCGCAAGTTCAAATGTTCTCGCGTCTTTCTCCCAATGTCAGAGGCATTTCCCGCTTTTTTTTCATTCAATGCGAGTTTTCTAGTTTACGCGATAAAAAATTATCGTCGATTTTACCTTCCGTATTATATAAAAAAGTTTTACGAATGTAAAAAATTATCTAATGATGAGAGTTCTTAAATTTGAGAGATTACGATTTATAGATAGTTCAGATTCAAGTTGATCCAAATTCCTACTAAAATTTTTAATAAAAAAATTAGAAGTGTTAAATTTTCTAAAGCGAATTTTATTTTTTACAACTAATAAAATGTATTTAAAAGTAAAAATTCTTTCCAGCTAATAACACTGACGAGAGTTTTCAAATTGAAGCAATAAAAAATATACTGAAAAGTGAAAATAAATATGCGATCAAACGATGAAAACAAAAATCCCATTACATATATTACGTTTTCTCATTTTTATATTTATTTGTACATTTCATTTTTACCTATATATATCTTGTTTAGAAAAAAATGATACATAAACAAACCTCTACTGGGCGATTTTTCAATTTTTGAGAGGTACAGTGAATACTTTGGAATAAATTTAGTATGCATGTTCGTACAATTAATTAATGAAAAACGATGAAGAGTAAATGATATAGTTTTAATTTTAACTTCCTCTTCAACGTATTTGATAGCTTTTATTCTAAATAAAAAATATTTAGTCGTCGTCGATTGCCCGAGAATAAAAAATTGTGCGCTATACTATAATTCCAGCCACAGTAATTAAATTAATATGCGTATAACATGCTTTTGTGAAAAATATATTTCACATCATATGTATTTTCATAATTATTATATATATATATATATATATATATATATAAATATAAATTAACATATATAAGATAGGCAATAAGAGCCAAATCGCGGATGACAGTGCGTTATTCTAAACGAAACTAAATTTTTTTTTCGTTAGAATTAAATACCTGTGCACAAGGCACCAAATTTTACTTGGACACGGCCAAGATATAAAATTGGAATAATCTCTACAAGAGATTTTTAATTCATGTATCCCCTATTCCCCTAAAGAAATAAAGTGCGAGAGAAAAATATAGATCCGAAAGTCGCAGAATCGGGAATCGAACCCGAGACCTTTCGCTTGCCGGGCGACTGCTCTTCCAACAGTCGCCCGGCAAGCGAAAGGTCTCGGGTTCGATTCCCGATTCTGCGACTTTCGGATCTATATTTTTCTCTCGCACTTTTTTTCTTTAGGGGGAATAGGGGATACATGGAATTAAAAATCTCTTGTAGAGATTATTCCAATTTATATCTTGGCCGGTCCAAGTAAAAATTGGTGCCTTGTGCACAGGTATTTAATTCTAACGAAAAAAAAAATTTAGTTTCGTTTAGAATAACGCACTGTCATCCGCGATTGGCTCTTATTGCCTATCTTATATATGTTAAATTTATATTTATATATTACAGAGCCTAGTTAAACTCTTAATATATATATATATATTCTGTAAACTTTTTTTCTTACAAAGTATTCTTTGATAATGATAATAATAAAAATAATAATAATTCTTTGTAATATAATAACACGAAAACATTTACAATTATCTCCCATTCTTTGTATATATTGAAAGAGAAGAGCATTGAAAGAGCTGAGTTACACAGGGTAACACACAAATATTTCACGGAACTATATGTCAAAAGCATTTGAATGCTAATTATCATGAAGCAAACAAACAGTTTATTCCCCTAAATATACGCACATTAATCCACCCCATAGGACAAAAATTATCAAATTTACCTCGAAGGTTGCTTTCATAAGAATTTCTGGGGAGGTTCGCGGTGAAGATTGCACTTCCAAATTACAGATCGTACATATTTCTCTCTCTCTCTCTCTCTCCCTCTGTATTGAAAAAGAAGTTGGCCAACGAAGAGGGCCCAGCAGCGCGAAAACAACTTCCTGCTCGTGCAATTATTCGCCAGGCGGTCTATTACAGCGAGAGAAACGGCCGTAATGAATACGTTCGGTGTATCCAAGGAAGAGAGTATCCCCCGGGGTAATATTGCGGGCATTTAGAGGCTGTCATTAGATTCGGCGAGGAAACGATGCCGTGCCGTCCCGCGTCTTCACCAGGAAGCGCAGCCAACCCCGGCTAAACCGCCGGGTGTGCAGCGACGCGGTGCAACTGCAATCATCTCGCCGCCTAGGCACTTTCACTAGTGACCTACTGTTTCACGACGTCCTGGCCTCGTCGTTGACGGGCCGCGAGTCCTCCACGTGTGCCTGCGCGCACTTACACACACGTGACAGCTGACTCGCGCGCGCGCATGCGCGCTGATTGACGCGCCGTGACAAGGAGCGAACGAGGAAGCGTGAAATAAGACCAGTGTTGTGCTGAGATGATTTTTAAATCAGATGAGAACATGTAGTCGCCTTAGATAAAATGAAGAAAAAATTATATACATGGCGATTCATCTGGATAATTTCCAGATAATATTTTTAAGTTTATGTAAACGCACACTAAAAAAATTTATTTAATTCGAATAAGTATTTATTTTAATACTACCATTTATTTGAAATGAAGAATATGTATTTGATGTGAAAAATATTTATTTGATATAAGAAAATCCTTTTCAAAATAAATAAATATTTATTCGTTTCAATAAATGATTTTTTATATTACTGGAATTTTTTAACTGAATTTATATTACTGGAAAATCGTCCCTGAAATGTCATTAAAATGTCTTTAAATTTCCTCTCCAAATTTTACTGGACACTCTGAGAGATGATTGTGTTCAATGAATAAAGAAAATGTTTGACATGAAATTGAAAGGAAAAGGGCGAAAAGAGCTAAAGAGCTGTCAGAGATTGAGCGACAAAGAGGATAACACTGAAGAAGTGGAAAAGACAGAAGAACGAGCCGGCACGAGCTCCTCGCTTCTTTTCGGCTAGCTCGACTTCCGCGTCACGAGAGTCATGATCCTCGTCGCGGATGCTGGATCACGAATCGCGGAACCGTCGAACTTCAACATGGCAGTGTTCTGACAAAGCGAGAGGAGAAACATCGACGGCTAAGATCGGATATAGAAAAATAAGGAGGGAAAGATGAAGAGAGAAAGATCTCGTGAACTTTGACGAAATGAGAAAAAGAAAGAATCTCGAAAAACGAGAGGGAGAGAAAGAGATTTATTTTGCGCATATTGAATCTCTCGATATAAATCCGGACTTTATGATTTTTTTGATAGAAATGCAATTACGATAAAGCGTAGAACTATGGCGGAGTTTTTTTTTAAGATTAGAACCATGCGATCTCATATTTATACATAAAAATTACGTTATATCAATTTTCTATTGTTATAAAGAACATTTTGCCTTTAATATTTCATACTTACGCATATTTAAAATTTATAATCGAAATACTAAAATTTTTCTATTTATTGCAGTGACATATTACGATAAGATATACACTGAGAAAAATTATGAAATTAATAAATATTTATAAATCTGTTTGACTAGGATTTTCTTATATCAAAAACAAAATATTTTTCACATTAACTTAATATTATTATAGTTTCAAACAAATGATTTATTAGGCAATATTGAAATAAATATTTCTTCGAATTCAATACATGTTTTTTCAGTTAGATATCTCTATACATACTTAACTTTGTACATCGAGCTAATGATATCAATTATTGTAGTCTAAGCTGAGAATATCTTGCTAATAATATTAAAATTATATCAAGACAGGACAACGTGATTGCAATATTGTTCATCCTGTGTATATATTTATACTGCTCTCTCACGCAAATCTTTTCGCAAAATAATGCTTAACTTTGTTATTGACATTTTAGCTGTATTGATAATTGCATTAAATTGTAGTCGATTCTCTTGGCGAGTTAATTTCTTCGTCCGCTGGTTTTACTCTGTATCAATCAATCTCGTGTTTGACAGGTCTGACAAGTTCCAGGAAACCATTAATAAAGAAAATTATTAATGACAATCTTTCTGCAATTATTAATGACAATTTAAAATTAAATGAAAAAGTGTTTGTTTAATTTCTAAGTTTCTTTTCATTTATATAATTTCTAAATTTTTCATTATTTACTTATATAAAAGAATTGAATTAAAAAATAATTCTTTTAATTAAAAAATGAGAATGCAAATTACATAGAAATTTTGTAAAAGATATTCCGCGTTCGAGATGTAAAACATTGCAATGTCGATGCGATTTCTTTACTTACAAAGCTATACCTATAACCTTTTACTTTAGAAACTTTCGAGGAAGAGGATTGACGATCAATATCGGAGGAAGTTTCGCAAAGTTTTATATACGCCGTGTCTATTTGATTTCGCGACTCAAATTTATTGATCTATGATAATTAATGGCGAGTAAGAGGCGGGAAATCATTTGCCTTATCATAGCAATTCTATCTTTGTAATTTCATTCGAAGATACAACTTGCTTCCGTTAAAAGGTCAAGACTCTCCGCCAAGGATTATTGCTAGATATTGACTTCGCGTGTCTAATCTTAGCCTTCGCTACCTAAGAAATATGTTTAGTTATCATGTAATACCTGCTCGCTTGAACCGAGTGTTTTGAATCGCCGTAATTGATAAATGCATTAGTCGTTTCTCGCTTCGCGCGATTATACCTGCAATTATTTAATTAATCTCAATGAAGATCTATAAAGCTTTCTGTTGCTGTCTCGACTTTTATTTGTCTAATGAAAAAATTATACATTTATTGACGTAGAACACACAAACATTGTTTGTTTTGCTTACTTAATTAATACAAAAAAAATTGTCCAAAAATAGGTAAATTTTTACGTAGCTGTCACTTTGTTTCGAAAAATAGTAATTTAAATTTTAAAAAAGGTTTAACAAAGTTACAGCTATTTTAAATTTGCTTATTTTTTGGACAATTATTTTGGATCCCCTAATTATTTTGAAGAGTGTATTTTATAATAATAATAGTAATATTTAGTATCGAATAAATTAATAAAACTATAGTATAATAAATTAATCGAATATGTGAATATTAAGCATTAATACTAATCTTTTAAATTAACACATGCGATATTTTACAAACACTTTTCTATATAATAATTCTTTTATAAATTATTAAATTAAGGCCATGTGTAACGAGCCATGTGTATGTTGGGCAAACCAAAAGAAAATTACGCACTAGACTAAAAGAGCATATGAATAATATTAAATTTGATTCCTCCAAGCATTCTGTGGTCTCTGAACATATTATGGATAAAAAACATGCTTTTGATTGGGATAACGTTAAAATACTTGATATTGAATCTAATTATTATAAAAGACTTATCTCGGAAATGATACACATCAAGGAACAAAGGCATGGTATAAATAATAACACAGACACCGAATTGCTTAACAACGCGTATTTCGACATTCTAGAAGAAATATCGAATTTTTAGACTTATGTAAATGTTTATTTTGTGAGATCTGACACCTATTTATTCGACTTTTTAAAAGACTAGACAACAGTCAAGTACTAACAATAAGACCAACAACAATTAGAAGCATCGTCATCTCAAGTTATTCGGAACAATTTGTAAGCATAAAGGTTCAATATTTTAGTAGTTAGTTTAATTTATAATTTTTAATCTTTTTTTCACATACACATTAGTGGAATCCTATTTTACAATTGAATAAATTCTTTAAATTCAGTTAACAAATATCAAATAATTGGAGAAGATGAACATAATCATTGCCAGATCGAGGGACTTTCGTCAAATAACGATAAGTGGTTCATTTGGAGTAATGTATAAGTGTCACTCCAAGTTTTTATTAATAATTCTAATATATTTTATGAATAACCGGACGAATCATTCTGCTTCTAATTGGGTTCTTATTTTGTTGAACTATTTTAATGGTCTCAATTCATTGTAAATATATTTTGCGTTTTAACTATGACTCAACTATATAACTTATATTGACTATGTATTGCGGATTTTTTATTAGAATTTTATGTATTTATTTATTATCGTTATTTATTATCACTATTTTTTTGCGCACTGAAGAGGAGCAAGTAGAGCTCGAAACGTTTGTATAATTATTATTTCAAATTAAGAATTTTCTTCTCAATAATAAAATAATATCGTATTGCTCGTTACACATGGCCTTAATTTAATAATTTATCATTGTTTTTATGTCATACGAGCTTGAGCATTGGTATGTGATGTTTTGATTAGGTATTAATTTAGCATTAATAATTCTTTTATTCCAGAATCAATCTTAATTTCGTATCAGATTATTGAATCCATTTGAATGAGATTTTCCTGGAAAATGTTATGGCTTCTTATGTCTTATCAACGTATTTGATTCATAATGGACTTTTATTGTCATGTTGATCTTGCAAGTAGGAATAATGCCCGTTGACAAGCTTGACAAATGAAATGTGCTGTGGAAGTACATGGCAATTTGTCGAGTTACGAGAGAACTATACGGGCCGTGTCATAAATGTTATCTGTGCGTATATTAAAACGTCTATCAAGTTTCTCTGCTAAAGACGCACTCGCTGCTCTCGTAAGATTCTATATAAATCGCGAAAAGTCCGCGTTGACGTACTCGCGCTCGCGCTTGTGAAAGGGCAAGGTGCATTTAAACGTGGGTGTTCGTGCAAGATTTAATCAGGCTCGGCCAAGTTTTCTCGGCGCATTCTGATTAGAGTGACCATAAATATACCAAAGTAAAGACACGTCATAATTTTTCTTTAATTGCTTCTAAAGCAATAATTCATTTTTATAAAATTAATATATACTTGAATTTTAAATTATTATTATTATTAATTTATTTTTTAATTAAATTTATAATGTTATTAATTTAATGTTTTAATTACAAATTTAATATATAGTATATATATATATATATATATATATATATGTATTTATATAATTAATATATAAATTTTGTAATTTAATATACATTAGGATACGCTATGTAAAACTATGTAAAACTCCCGATATTGATTATATAAATAGGTACATAGTAAAATTAATCGAGTATATTTTATATCTTATTGAGGTAGATATTAATATTTTTGCAAGGTTTTATTATAAACTACCCAACTGTCAAAAAATAATCTTTATGACAGTTGGGTCGTTCATAATAAACCTTGCAATTTTATTTCACTGTCGGCCCGGAAATTATCCTATTACTTAAATTATTAATATTTTATTGTGGTAAATATTAATCAGAAAAACTCATAAAATTCTTCGAATATGGTCCCACGATTACCATGATTTTCAGGGTGAATTCTTAGAGAAAATTGTCTCTGTGTAGTCATATTACAAAATTTGCATTATTATAGATTATTATCGAATTAATAATCAGCTGATCAAGCCGGTGTTTTCGTTTTATAAGGAGAAAAAAAATCCAGTATAACAAATAATAATTCAACTCCGCCGTTTTGTGTATTTCTTCATTCTCGGTGTTATTACGCGATTCGACCCTGGGCCCAACCTCCTCCTGCTGTGTACCTGACCATGCGGGTCTCGGCGAGAGACCATGATCGCACGCAACGTGCATAAATTACGTTCAACGAGCGTGCACGGACAGAGAGCGAACGGAGTAACGGCGTATCTCCACCGGCGCGTTCCGGCGCAGCGATGAAAGTTGCCCGAGGTCAACTTACGGAGCGCACAACGCGCTTCTGTTGCACATGCATGTACGCACGATCGCGGTGAGGCACGCACGTGTCTCCCTTTCCTTTCCTTTCACCACTTCTACGCTTCTGGCCCTTCGAAACTTGAGCCTCGCCTTAGGAACCATCCCCATTATTCTCGCACTTATTGCGTTCGTAAATATTTGCATATGAAAAACCGTGTTGCGTTTCTATGATTTTAGATCAGAAAATACCTATATGTTGAAACATATACAGAAGAGAAAAATTGATGTTTTCTTTTGTTAAAAACGATCCTCGTTTAAATTTTTGTGTTCAATATTTAACACAGTCATGTGTTAATTTAACATATTTACTGCTCTGTTAATTTTACTTAAACGTTAAATTATTAAAATAACTGAAAAAATGTAAAAATAACACAATGTGCACCTATTTTTAATTTTACACAATAAATATGTTCTGCTTTATTAGTGACAAGATTTATCTGTAAAATTTACATTAAAAAATGTGGATTTTTTATTTTATAATATAAGTGAAGATAATAAAATCTAAAATATTTTTTGTTAATTTTTACATTAAAAGTATGTTAATTTTACACAAACTTTATTTTAAATTATTTGAAATTTTGTATTTATTTTGCGTTAAAATATTAACACAATATTTGTGTCTCCATTTAATATATCCATATTATGTTAAATTAACACAAAAATTTCTGTGGACCGTTTGGGACATGTGATATCTGTTAAATTTAACAGAAATTTTTCAACTGTATAATGATATACACAAAGAGAATTTTCTCTTTGAATTTTTATCCTGTAAATCATAGCAATCGTGGCAATAATTAATTTCTATCAAATTAATGTTATTTTAATTGAATTTATATTATTAATTTAATGTTTTAATTATACATTTAATTTTAAATTAATATTATTAATGATATATGTATATATAAATTTAATATATTATATAAATTTTGTAATTTAATATACATTGTGGTAATTATTAATCAGCAAAACTCTTATAAAATTCTTCGAATACCATACCATCATTTTAGGATAAATTTTAAGAGAAAATTTTCTCCATGTATTTAAAATACATAATATAATATGTGTGATAAAACATATGATAATAAGAGATAAAAAATGACAATCATTTTCTATATAAATATAAATTTTTTTTTCATGAATAGGTATTTGCCTATTTTTCTGTTTTCTTCTCTTATTCGATAGCAATCATTTCTGTTTCTTCTCAGTGACATTAATATATAACTCTGTTAAAAATACACTACATTGCGTTGTTTTATATTGTACTAATTGCGCTTGGGACTGCAAGCTTTGTAAAGTACTTACTCATTAGTTTTAACTTTATCCCTTTTACCTCTGTTCATTTGTGCTTTGTATTTTACTGCAGTATTTTAACTATTTCGTTCCGCTTCTTATTTTAATTTAATAACACTTTGACTGTTTTATCTATATTAAAAGTATCGTTTATGCTATATCTTTTAACCATATTATTTTTTAACCAATTAAAATCAATTTTTTTGCATACATTGTTTAACTTTTTTATAGAACTGTACTGTTAGATATGATCATTAAGATTTTATATAAATAAAAATGCATTCTCTTTTCTTTTTATCTTCCATCAGTTTTTTCTCTCTTCAATTGTGTAATATATATATATATATCGCCTTTAATTACACTGATAATAATTATTATAATAGCAACCTTCTGATATCGCTTATAATCTTTAGTTTGAATTAATTAATTGATAACGCATTCCCAAAGAGATATTATTTGTTTTCAAATATCTTATATAATATAGTGTGTAATTAATGTTTATTGTTACATGACTACTTTGAATAAAAGTTGTTTATTTCATATATTTCTGTATAAAAATAATTAAAATAATTAAATGGAGAGAACGTGTGCACGTAATTTTCAAAGTCAAAAGTCGAGAAGAATGATCAGCGACTGAGAGAGCTAAAGTTAACTTTGATAAGATACTTTGATATCGGGCAAGGACTCAAAGCGCCTCGTTATCACGCTCCGTTGGCGGGGACTGTCTTCTTTTGTCTTTATCAACCAGTCAGCTGACCGCGCGCAGCGGCAAGGCCCATTGTCAATTCTCATACTTATATTATCCGACAGGAAGGAAAGCGTGGTCGAGATTAAATTCC
>NW_028189743.1:0-13069 GCF_048542155.1 Nylanderia fulva | reverse complement strand
GATCGCGCCCCCCTTTCCCCCTTTTTTGTTCTAAAAAACCCCCGACCCCATTCAATTTTCGCACCCACCCCAGGGACGTTCCACGGCCAAAAAATTTCAATTTCAAAAAATTTTCCTGCCCCAAAAATCCTTCTAAATCCTACCTTTTTCCTTAAACAAAATCAATTGAGAACACGTTTTTTAAAACCAAATTTACGCCTTATACTGACTACGTTTTTTTACCGACTTCCCGAAAATTTTTTCCGCGTACTTCTTTTACCGACGTTACCGAAATTATACCGACGTCGTTTTTTTACCGACGTTCCCCGACAATAGCCGCGTCGTTTTTTTACCGACATCTTACCGACGTTCTTTACCAACGTTTTACGACCATTTCCCGACGGTTTCTCCCAAGTTCGTTACCGAATCTGCCGACGTTTTTATCGACGCCACATCGACTCACTCTACCACTTTATCGACTTCCCCGACAACGTCCGGTCTCCCCAACCATCTACAGCGAACAACGCATGATCTTTTAAAATAAACAAAAGGGCAGGTAAGATGTGCCCAAATTCCCTTTTAAGGTTTTTTAAACCCCCTCTTCCGGGAGTTAATTCCCATACCTCTCAGCTCCGTATTACGAAAAGGCCCGTGTCGGGTACTTCATTGTGAACTAAGGCCCTTTGTCTTCATGCTTCGCCACTTCCCCTCAATTTCAAAATTGTTTAGAACGGATCCGGAAAATGCCTAACCAAGGTGGATTATAGTTGGGATATTTTGCGGAATTGTAGCACCGCCCACTCTTTACGAGGGGTGACCATGAACTTGGAGATCTATATACGGGATCTCGCGCAACCCAATAGCGTCCCGCGAGGATAGAAAACGGGACCCCAATCAAATGTGGGGAATTACAGATAGGCTCCACGTGTAATTTTCACCTTAAGGTTTAAAAGTTCTCCCCCCCCCCCCCCCTCCCCCCTCGTGCAACCTTGTCGGAAAACCATTGTCGTGGGTATCCCCGGAAAATTTTCCGTTCGACGTGTCTCGCGAATAGTTCGAGTACGTGCAACCGATCATACATCGCGAATAGAAACGCCGGACTGCGAACGGGAGTAAAAAAGTGAAGTCGCTTTGCCTATTAAGACAAGAACCGAGAACCCGGCCAGCCGGAATAACACCATCTCTCTACCCCTTTTTAGCTTTTACACTTTGCATTTAAAATAGTTGCGAATACTTTACCACACCACTGACAATGTTTTTGACGAATCATTGTAATTTATTTTTTTTCTAAGCCTGAAATATAACTATCGACTACGAGTTTAAATTCAAAATATCGATTTAATATCATTTCAAATCCTTCCTTCCCCCTCCCATCATACTCTCTTTTTTTTAATGCAAACTATATAATATTTTTCAGTGTTTAAAACTTTAAACCCCTCGAGGTTTAAAGGTACAAATTAATATTTTTTACTTTACCAAAACGATCAAATAAAAATCCACCTTACCATTAGAGAAATTTTTCACCAACTGATGTAAAATAGAAATCTACTTTAACTTAGGGGAATATAATTATACCGAAAAACATACAAAATCTTTTCGGCCTTGATAGATATCAATACCCCTCTTCAAACCCTTTTTTTTCTTCACCCCCCTTATTACCAATTTCTTCGTATCGTTTAATTATAACTAAATGATACAAGTTTAACAATTAACTTAAAGGGCATCTCACATGTTACCTTTCTTCCTTCCTTTTATTAACAAGTAGACACGACTTTTTAAGTGAGTCATAATCGATTACTTTTATTATTTTAAATTTCCCTTCTGTTCTATAAAACGTTCATTCATTAAATTTATCTAACCGTTAGATGGTCTCTCCATTCCGAGGGAAAAATCAAAATTTATCGTGACAGCAACTTCCATGACTACGCAAAAATAGAAAAAGAAGAGTCTTTAAAATTACATGTCCCAAATCTTTTCTACACGAGTAAACGTTTGACCCCCTTCTCCCAACGCTTTTACCTATAAATACCTTTCCCCCTTATATCGATTTTTCTCACCCGCAATTTCCGGGTCCTGCATTCAGAACCAAAAACGTTTGGAACAAAAATCAAATAATCATTTTTTCTCCGACTCTGAATATTATATCCCAGATCAAAAACCAACAAATTTATTGTCGGAATACGTCCTTTCTTACAAATTTTAAAACCCCCCTAAAACAAAACTTTAAATTCTTGACAGGAAAAAAAAACCCGCGAACCTCACATCCGACGACACTCGTAACTTCGTTCTGAAAAAAGCCAGGACGACTTCACTTTTTCATAACTTACCTCAATCAGCCTAAAAAACCCGACGGAGCTCGTCATATTGTAACTCAATCTCAAGCCCCCCACAAACCCACGTCGGGGCCCAATAATTTTATCCCAATAAAAAGGTTTTAAAAATGAATAAAAAATTTATCCTTGTAAAAAAACTTTTTTTTTATCGACCGCCCTCGGTTCCTTCTCGTCCGATACTCTTTAAACGAATCTCAACTCTCGGTTCCCCCCGGGGTTGCCGGCCTAGCAGTTCCCAAAAAAAAATAGAGACAGCTTCTTAAAAGCCACCCAGGGGGAGACCGGGAGAAAACCGACTTGGAGAAAGGAATTTGCCGCGGGGGGAGTATTTTACGAACATATATGTATTTTAGTATTTTCTGATTATATATGAGTAACCCTGACTACCCACATATTCGAATTTAACCGCTAATTTTCGTACACATTGAAACTATAAACCCGTGAAGGTACTTGCAAGTCATCTCTGAGGTGCATTTAGTAAAGGAAAGTCGCATTTGCCTATTAAGACAAGGACCAGAAACCCGGCCCAGCCGGGAACACCTATCTCTCTATTCTTTTAGGGGTTTTTTTTACCTTGATTTTTCCAAATGTTGCGAAAACTTTAATTTACCAATGACAGTGATTTTGCTTTTGGGATTGATTCATTTGACAAGTGTACACTACCCCTTATCCTTTTACACCAAAAGAACGTACTCTGTCAAGGTAAAATTCGTTGCTACAATTTTAGATGCACGTTTTTAATAAAGTATGTTAGCCTTTTTGGACCAGAATTTTAAAGTAAACCGTGTTTTTCTTTAAACCTTCCCCGCTTCTCTCTCTCTGCTCTCAACCCCAAAAAATTTCTTTACCAAAAACCAAAGCAGAGGTCTTTATAATTATTAAAAATTATTTTTTAAAAATTTTAAGATTTTAAATTATTGGTTTGAAATACACGTATTATTTCTTATTAGATATTTTACATATTCAGAATCCTTTTTTTTTTCCACCTCATTATAAAACCTAGTCAATTACCATTTAATTACAAAAACGATATCGTTGATTATAATAATTATGACAAAAAACATAATTTTAACAGGGAAAGGGGTTCTAGCTAGATAACCTTTCATCTCTTTCGATTTTTAACGAGTAGATCAAATAAAAAGTGAGTCTTATTCAATTTTTCTAATTATAAATATTCTCCCCTCTATAAAAAATTTTTCAAAAAATTTTCATCCGTTGATGGTCTCTCCCCTTTCCCAGAAGGAATCAAATTGATCTAACGGAACGTCCCAAGCTACGTGAACGTAGAACGGAAGGCCCCTTAATTTACTTTCCCAAAATTTTTTCCCAAACCCCCAATAATCATTCGATCCCCCTTTCCCCCGACGTTTCCCTCACCTTAAATAATTTTCCCCCCTTATCAGGAAAAGGGGGTTTTAGGGGGGTTTTGGGGGGGGGTTTCCGGCCCCGGTTAAAACCCCAAAAAGACCTTAAAAGAACTACAAGTCTCCTTATCCTGAAACCTCAAAGTCCATTTTTTGGGGGTGGAAAAATTTACAAAAATAAAAAAAATTTTGAATTGCACGAAATTTTAAACCTGAAAGGCGGAATCGCCCAGGAAATTTTGAGCCAAAGAAAAAAAAAAAATCGGTTTAAGCCGTTCGGGAAAGATAAAGCGGTCAAAAAGTGGATTTTTCATGAAAAAAAAAGTAAAGGGTGGTTTTTCCCCTTTTTCCCCGGGGGTTTTTTTTCCCCGGGGGGGGCCGGGGAAAAACCCCCCCCTTTAAAGAAAAGGGAAAAAAAAGGAAAAAAAGGGCCCCCGAAAGGAAAAAAAAAAAAAAAGGAAAAAAAAAAAAAAAAAGGGGGGGGGAAAAAGAGGGGGCCGGGAAAAGGGGGGAAAGGGGAAAAGGAAAAAAAGGGAAAAAAAGGAAAAAAAGAGGGGGAAGAGGGAAAGGGGGGGAAGGAGGGAAAAAGGGGAAAAAGGGGGGAAGGAAAGGGGGAAACAAGGGAAAAAAGAGGGAAAAAGAGGGGGAAAGAGGGAAAAGAGGGAGGAAGGGGAAATAAGAGGGAGGGAAGAAAAAAATTTCCCCTTTTTTCACCCTCGAAAGTCCTTTCTCCCCTTCTTTCGTTCCTTTCACCCTCTTTCGCCTATCTCGTTTCCCTTTTACCCTTTCGCCCTCTCCCCATCTCCAAAAAATCTTTAAAAATGAAAAGGTAAAGCCATGTTCAAAAAAAGGGTTTCCCAAAAAATTTTTAAAACCTAGTCTGTACAATAAAAAGAAAAATTAAATCGTAATTCCAAAATTTCCAAATTTTGGTTAATATCGAAAAATGTTTTTGTTTCAAGTAAGGGCGGGTAGATTTAAATAAATACATCCCGGATTTTGCATTTTTTTGCGGTTAAATTGTTTTTTTAAACGAAAAAAAAAAAATTTAAAATAATTTAAATATAGCACTTTTTAAACCCAAAAAACTTTTTAATCGAACTCTTTTTTGGGAAAAAGGGTTAAAAAAACATTTCATTTCCCCTTTGGCCTTTACAAAAAACCCTTGGAAAAGGGGTATGTCCTCCGGACGCCCCCTTAAATTTTTAAAAATCCGGTTGCCCATTCTCGTTGGGGGTATACCCAAAATCTAAAGGGGTTTTGGGAAAAAATTTGGGTTTAGATATTAATAAAAGGGAAAAGGCCCTTTTACAAGGGTTTGGGAAAGAAAATAACCCTCATTACTCAAAAATTGTTTTCCAGGTCATTTGATTATTAGGATAATTTTGCGGGAAAAAAAACAGAATATGGGGTTGTCGATGAGGGGGGAAAAAAGCGACAATGACAAAAAAAAATGGGGGGTTTTGGGAATTACCAGAATTGAATTTGTAAAGTACACAAAAAAAAAAATAATAATAATAAAAACCGTTTTAAAACGTAGGGTTTTCTCACCCCAAATCACTGAACATTGGGGAATTTTAAAACCGATCGGGTATACAATATACCCAATACACGCGAAAAAAAATCGATAACAAATTTCTCCCATTGAAGCTTTATAAATGGTGAAAAAATTGAAGGTTTTTCCAATGGATAATCTTTTATAAAATCTGGATGTCATGTGTTTCCCTGATTTCTATCCTGTTTGGGGGTAAAATTGGACAACAAAGAAGATGGGAAAATTTCCCTTCCCGGGAAATATTTTTTTAAAAGAACACGTTTGATGTCGAAACATGAAAATTCAGATTGAATCTGCAGTTTTTGGGTTTTTCCTTTCAATGATGCTAACTACCAAACTTTGGGAAAAGTGGTATCTATTAACGAGGGATGGTTACAAACCCAAACGAGAGAGATAAAATGTGGTAGATATTTTAAACCCAAATTTTAAAAGGGTTTAACCAATTTAGAATCTTTTTTAATGAGAATTTTCGCAAAATTGAAAAATAAAAAAAATTTTTGGCAAAACAACCGTCCAATAATGAAAAATGCATGATTTTGGCATTAGGGTTTCCAACGACGGGGTTTTTTTGACTTGAGTCTAGTGAAGGGAAAATGGTCCGTTTTGGGTGAATTTTACGAGATAGGGTTTCCCTTTTTAAAGAAAAAAGGGTTGGGGATCAGCGAAATAATCGCATACGATTTTGAAAGTTTTACCTTTTTAGTTTCATGTCCCAAAAAAAATTCAAACCCTTTTGTTTTTGATTTTTTATTTGTTCGCCCGATAACCCAATGGGAAAAGGGTTATTCTTTCTTCTGGGGGACGGGAATTTTAAAACCGTAGAAGACCAGCACATGCATTGTAGTTTGGAAAAAAGATTTTCCGCTTTAGGAATATCCCCGGTTTGAAAAAAGTTGTTTAAGTTTTTTCCCAAAAAATACGTAAACGGGGTGAAATTCCAGAGAAAATGTTTTCGCCAACTTTTGTACGATAGGGGTAAAAAAGTAAATCAGAATCATAAAAAAAAAATCGTTTTTGCTGGTACAAAAAAAAAGGGAAAAACTAATATATACAAAAGTGTCGGTTCGTTTTTCCCCTCGGCCAGTTACTGAAAAATTTCGTTTAAGGGGACTTATAATTCGATATCATTTAAGAAAAAATTTACGCAGTAAAGCAGATTGATTTCTTCTCGAAAAGGAGTCAAAAGGTTTTATAAATGATTATAACCCGTTATCAAATTAGCCTGGAAGGGAAAAATATGGACTTTACAATTTTTAGAAAAAAAACAATGATAAATTTTAAATTTAAGGCCATGTGAAAACGAGCAATACGAATTATTTTATTATTGAGAAAAAAATTTTAATTGAAAAATTTTTTATCAAACTTTTCAAGCTTACTCCCTCCTCTTCAGTCGCAAAAAAATATTTGATAATAAAATTAACGTTTAATAAAAAAATTACAAAAAAATTTTTTAAAAAAAAAAACCCCCCGCAATACATAGTCAATAAAGTTATAATTTTGAGTCATAGTTAAAAACGCAAAATATATTTACAAGAATTGAGCCCTTTAAAAAAATATTTTCAAAAAAAGTTAAAAACCCCCAATTTAAAACCCAGAATGATTGTCCGGTTATTCTTTAAAAAATTAGAATTTTTAAATTTTAAAAACTTGGAGGGGGACACTTTACTTTACCCCAAAAAATGAACCACTTATGTTTTTGACGAAAGCCCCTCGATCTGGAAATGATTTTTTCATCCTCTCCAAATTATTTGATATTTTTTTAATAAAATTTAAAAGGGAATTTTTCAATTGTAAAATGGTTCCACTAATTTGTATGTGAAAAAAAAGATTAAAAAATTTTTAAATTTAAACAAAAACTATAAAATATTAAACCCTTTTATGTTACAAATTGTTCCGAAAAAAACTTGAAAAAGGGGACGATCCCTTCAAATTGTTTTGGTTTTCTTGTTAGTATTTGGTGTTGTCTAGTTTTTTAAAAAAGGGTCAAATAAATGGGTTTGTCGGGATCTCCCAAAATAAACATTTACAAAAAAGTCTAAAAATTCGATATTTCTTTAAAAATGTCGAAATACGCGTTTTTTTAACAATTCGGGTGTCCCGGGGTTATTATTTTTACAAAGCTTTGTTCCTTGATGTTTATCATTTCCGGGGGATAAGTTTTTATAAAAAATTTTGATTTTAATTAAGTATTTTTAAAAATTTTCCCCAAACAAAAGCATGTTTTTATCCATAATATGTTCAAGACCACCGAAAGCTTGGGGGGAACAAATTTTTAAAATTTTCATATGCTCTTTTAGTATAGTGCGTTTAAATTTTTTTTTTGGTTTTCCCAACCCTTATTAGAGAAAAAAAATCAGAGTTTTTTTTTTAAATCATATTTAACAAAAAAACACGCCCAAAATCGGAAAAATGAACTACCCGACTTTGAATAAGTTTATAGATTCGGGAAAAAGTTTTTTTCCCTTTGGGATCGAAACTGTTTGGGAAATTTTTCAAGGTTAATTTAAAAAACCCCAGAATGCGGTTGGGTTTAGAAGCTGCGGAACCCTTTTTAGGGAATCCCCTTTTACGGTACGGTAATGATTTCCATGGTTTAAATTTGGGTCGATGTTAATTTAGGTGGGGAAATAGAAAAAATTTAAAAAATTTAATAAAAAATTTTAAACTCTAGTTTAAAATTTACGAAATTTAAAATGTTTGTCCTCATCGTGATTACATCCAAAAAGACCTCAGGAATTAGAATCATTGAAAATTTTTACGATTTTGCCAGATTCTGGGAAATTACGAAACAAAGGGGCAAATAATACGAAGGCAAGGTTACAAATGGCCTCGGGTTTTTTTTTTTAAAAAAAAAGAAAAAAAAAAAAGGGGTTTTTTTAATTAAACCATTACGTTTTTAAAATAAAAAAATGCCCGAAAAAAAAAAATTTTTCTCGCTGCTTCTTTGTTTTAAACCCTGGGGGAAAGATTTGGGAAACTCAAAAGGGACCTTCGGGGCTTACACGGATTGCCCTTTAAAAAAAATTCAGAGTCTGTTTTAAAAGAAAACAATTTAAAAATACGAAAAGGGGAAAAAATACAGAAAAAACTTTTGAGAACGTTGCTGAATTTTTCGAGAAGCGCGAAAAAAAAAAACTGAAAAAAAGGACAGGGGGACAAATCCGGGGGACGATTGGGAAATGGATTTTTTAAACCGGGTAGAAGCTGACGACACGATTTAAAAAATCGGAAAAATTTTTTGGTTTAAAATTTTACGCCCCCCGATTTATTTATCGCAAAATTGCTTTGTCGCAATTTAACCAAAGACCAGGAAAAAAAGTTTTTGATGGAGTTTTCCAAAATTTTACAAGATAAGAATCAGATTCTGCGACCCTTTTTCTTTAAATGGCGGGGGATTTGGGACAGGGAAAAATTTCTTTAAAAAAAAACGATTTTTTTTTTTTTTTTTAAAAAATTGGGTCCGAAAAATTTTGGGAAAAAACGACTGCCCCTTTTCTGCTCCCACGGGGTTTTCGCAGAAATTTAAAATCGATTTTTGGGTTTTACCCAAACCATGAATGTTTCAAAATACCGGGTTTGTCATAATCTACACCAAAATATTTTCGCAATTTTTCAGAACCCTGGTCTTGGAAAAATTTTAGAGACAAATTTAAAAAAAAAGTCGAATTATTTATAATCGGAAAGGGAATTTCATGTAAAAAAGGGAATGATGGATTTTTTTGGAAAAACTTTTAATTTTAGGGAGGTCAAGCCTATGTAGGTTTTTTTCACGGAAATAAAGTAAATAAATTTGGGAAAGGGCCCACATTTGATAAAATTTTTAAACCAGCATAGTTTAAAAAAAACTCGAGAGAAAAGGGAGGGAAAATTTAACGGGCTTTAGAATTTTAAAAAATTTAAATCTGAAAATGCCAAAAAATCAATCCGTCCGAGAAAAAAGGGTTTTTGAAATGTACGATGTCGAGGGGGTTTTCCCCAAAATATTTATGATATGCGAATTATGATTGTGAGGAACCAAAAAAAGTTTGGAGGGAAAAAAGGGTTTACGTTTTGGAAAAAAATAATTTTTTGGCCCCCCCTTTGCCCCCCCAAATTTTTTAACCGGAAAAGCCCTTTTTTTTTTTCCCCCCCCCCTTTTTTTTTTACCCCGCTAATGTAAATTACAATTGGGGTTGGCGTTTCATGCGTACCCTTTTTAAAGGGAACAAAAACGAAAAAAAAAAAAAGCATTTAAAGCATTGATTGATGCTATTGCGGCGTAGGGTGAACGTAAATTGCAAAATTCAAAAACGGGTTTTTTCGTCCCGTTTGCAGTCGCGGCGTGCTCTTTTGCGAGGGTATGATTTTGCGTTTAAGGACTCGAACTATTTCGCGAAAAACAACGTTTGTATTTTCGGAAATTTTTTCCCGGGGGTACCCCCGACGAAGGGTTTTTCCCACAAAGGTTTCACGTGCGGAAGGGGGGGGGGAGAACGTATTCTCTTAAAGGTAGAAAATTTTGGGGGGGAAACCAAACTTTAATTTTCCCCAGTTTTGATTTTTTTGGTCCCCTTTTTTATCCTCGCAGGGGCGCTTTTCTGGGTTTTTTTTGCGCGAGTAGTCCCCGGATATAGATCGCAAAGTTGCCAAAGGTTTACCCCCTCGTGAAAGGGTGAGGCGGGGGGGTTTCTACAAGTTCCCCAAAAAATATTTCCCCAAATAGTAATACAATTATGGTTGGTATGTTTCCGGACCGTTGGGCCCGAACAATTTAGGGAAATTCGAGGTAACCCTGGCCCAAGCCCTGAAAGACAAAGAGCGGCTTGTTTTTCAATGAAAAGTACCCCAATTTGACTTGGGCCCGAAAACGGAGGCTCGAAGAGGTTTTGGGGGGTTAAATCCTGGAGAAAAGGGGTTTTAACCCCTTTAAAAGGGGGTTTGGGGAAAATCTATACCCGCCCCGTTGTTTTATTTTAAAAGGGTTTATGCGTTTTTTCGCCTGGGTTGATGGTTGATGAGACCGGACGTTGTCGGGAAGTGATTTAAAAGTCGGTTGGGGGAAATGGTGGGTGTGGCGTCGATTTCAAGGCGGCAGATTTTGGGGCGGGGGAACGAAGTCCGGGTAGAAACCGGCGGTAAGTGGTCGGTTTTCGTTGGTTTAAAGAAGTCGGTAAGATGTCCGGTTTTAAAAAAAGTACGTCCTTTGGGCGGGAATCCGCCCGGAAAAAAAAAACAAAAAGGTCCGGATTTTTTAATTAAGGGTTAAGGGAAAAGAACCCGGCGGGTATAATGTTTTGGTTTTTTCGGGGGTTTAAAAGGGAAAGTATGTCGGTTTAAATTTTGGTGGTTTAAAGTCGGGGGAAAAGAACGTTGTTTTCGGGTTTTTTGTCGGTTTTAAACAAAAAGGTTCCCCAATTGGGTATTGTTTTTTAAGGGGAATTTTTTTGTACGGATTTTACGGGAAATTATTTCTTTACCACGAAAATTTTTAGGGGGAAAATTTAAATTTTATGCGTTTTTTGTGTTAGAAGTTGAGGGGTTGAACCGGGTGTAATGGGCGCCCTTTGTTTTTTTTGCTGACCCTTTTTTTATAGGTTTTGCAAAAGCCGATGGGGAAAAAAGGGGAAAAAAGGTCGGAAGGGGGAATTTTTCTAGAATGTTTCTTCCACGTGGTAGAAGCGTCTCTGAAATTTTCTAACCCCCGCGCGACCTTAATTGGTTAAAATGGGAAATTTTAAATTTCCTTTAGTAGCACTTTCTTTTTATCGTGTCGGGCTGACTTGGAAGGGGTAGTGCGTGCGGCGAGGGCGTTCCCCTGGATGTTTTTGCGGCGGGGCGGGGGGCCCTCGTGGTTGGAAGGAAAAGTTAGGGATGCACTTTCCCCTGTAGGGGTTTGCGTTGTTATTATTTTTAATGTTTTAAAAATTCCTCGTATTCAGGACGGCCCGATCGACTCCCACTCCCAGGGGAAAGGGGAAAATTCCCGGTCGTGGATTCACGATAAAATCGGGTTAGGTTTTTTTAATTGGGTTTTCCTTCCCCCCGCGTTGCCGGGCCTTTGGCATATTGAATTTTTGAACCCCTTTAATGATTCCAAATAAGGAGGGTTGATTGCGGCGGACCTCAAAATCAATTCCTTATTTTTGGGAAATTTCTGGGGGAATGTTAAATTTTAATGTTTATTTTAGGGGTGGTCCCGCTCCAAACCCCAGTTTGGGAAATTTTCGGGAAATTTAAAAAGCGTATGACAAATTTAAACGCTTTTCGTATTTTTTTCACGGAAAAAGGAAAATTTTGAAAAATACTGAAAAAACTAGTTTTACACAGGGAAAAACTGATTTTTTCGATAGTAGTAAAAATTTGAGGACTAAAAACTTGAATTGAAATTTTGTTTGAATTAGAATTTTAGAGGTTTGGGAAAAATTATCTTTAGATTTAGAATTTTTTGAATTAGAGGTTTGGGTTTTGGGAAATTTTGGGCCCTTTGAGTTAAAAATTTAGAAATGCGGGCTATACTGTTTGGTTTTTCGGGGCAGAGAAAAAGCCCGAAAATTCCCGGGGTGTTTGAGGGGTCCTTTGTTTCGGCGGGGTCGGGGTGGGGGGCCTGGAGAGGGGGGGGGCTTTCCCGGGGGTAGGGTCTCTCACTGTGGTGGGAGTCCTTTTGGGGGTACGAAGCGCCCCCGGTTTGTTTTTGGGGGAGGGTTAAGGGTCATGGCCGGGGTTTGGCGCGCCCTTTTTAAATTTTATGTTTTTAGTTTTAAGATTTATTCCTTTTAATAGGGGAAAAAAAATTACATCCCCGGACATAGTAAGAAGCCGGACGGACCAACCTCCCCCCTTAAAAGAAAGTTGGACCATGTTCCAACGTTTTTCGGGTGGGTTAAAATTTTACAAAGTAGATTTTTTTAATTATCAGAGGCTAACCCTTTGTAGAGGGGGTTTGGGAGTTCTTTGTAGTTTGGGCATTACTAGGGACTTTTTTGTGGGGGGGTGAAAAAAAATTGGGTCGTCAAGGGGGGATTTGGGGGGTGTTAGCTTCGTCCGTTGTCTGGTTTGTCCGGGGTTTTTCCGAGGTGAAGTAGAAAACGTTTTTTTACCAAGGTTTGGAAAGGCCCCCAGAAGGGCAAACCCCATCCATATACGGAATGGAGGGCGTACCCCTGTATAGTGTTCGATAATTAGTTGGCGACACGGACGAAACGAAAATTCCCAGGGGTCCAGCGCTTGCTGATCCGAAACTTACGAATCTTTTCCCCAAGGGCTCCCGTATTTTTCTGCTAGCTGGGAGGGTTTTTTCGTCCAACAGGTTGAAAAAAGAAGTTCCCGCGGGGACTTTTGTCCCCCTTGTCCCTTTTTGCAATTGTATTGAGCTAGGGGTTTTCCATGGGAAAATAATGGGTCGCGAAGACCCAAAGGGTTTTGTGGTAGAGCCGTGGGAGGCAGTGAACTGGAGACGTTCTCCATTGTGGGTGGTTAGTGGGTTGAATCTGGGGGCCCATTTAGTCCACGGGTTTTGGAGTTTTTAAAAAAAACCAGTGTTGTTTACTTGATACATCCTGGAAGAGTTTTGTGGAATCCCTGGGTTTCCCGTTTTTGGGGAAGTATCTTTGATTGGGAAAGGAAAGAGGGATTTTTTTTGGTGGGGGACGGGGAGTTCTTAGCATTTTTCAGTTGCCGTATCGGACCCAGGGCGCATTTGATCAAATGGGAGGATTGCCTGCCGAATGGGGGTGTGCTGGTGCCCTTTATGATTCGATGCGCCATTTTGTCCGGGGCGTGCTGGCGAGAGAAAGAGCGTTTTGTAGAATTTTTCTCTCTAAAGCACATTTTGCTCTTATGTCTTTAAACAATGTGTTTTA